>NW_010253925.1:3267-22425 GCF_000690775.1 Eurypyga helias
GTATGAGGCTGGGAGCACCCGGGGCTATGGAAGGTGTCCCTGCCCAGGGCAGGGGGTGGCACTGGGAGAGCTTTAAGGTCCCTTCCAGCCTAAACCATCCTGTGATTGTATGATTCAATGATAAAATAACTTTTACGTATAGATTTTCACATCCAAGACATTATTTAAAAATTAAGGGTCTGGTGGGAGTGTTAATGAGGGTAAATGCATTTATAAAGATCTCATACAAAATCCAATTAGAAAAATTGTTTCTTGCAAAGACACGATTTTCTTTTGCTGATTTATTATATTCCCATTCTAAGAATTAGTTTTGTACTATATTTCTCATGCCTTCTTGACACTTCTCTGTGGTCCATGGCACTTTAGTCAATGCCTTAGTGATTCTCATATATTATCTGTAGCATGACGCACACATAGGCTGAAATGACCCATTGGAGCTTTTTGAAATAGGTATTCTTCTGATACAGGAAGAAAAAATAAACATGGTCTTAACCTCATTCGCATGTACCACTAGTGAGCAGAGAGGAAACAGGACACGAGGCAGCAAGAGCGTATTTCTCACTAGATAGACAATGGTCTCAGCAAAAGGTCAGGATGTATTTAAAGACTGAATCTAATCTGCATGTAGAGGAGACCAATGGTTAAGATGCTTAAAGATTTCTAAATGCAAGATTCTCCGTTACCAGGTTGTCACGGGGAGGAAATCGCGTATGTCCATCGTCAGTTCAGCAGAGGGCACCCTTTCCTCCGAGGAACTGCAGTACAGACGTCCCGTGCTGCCATGCGGGACAGCGTTCTTCTACGGGGGACAGGCTAGTTGTTTCTCAGTTTGGATATAAAATCAAGATCCTTGGCATTTGCTATTACGTATTCTAGGTCATTACTTGCAAGAGCTAAAATACTGATACTTGTGTACTCCTTATAGCCTCATTTGGGAAGTGTGAGTCTTGTCTTTCTGCAGTTTCACGTTTAACACAATTCCTCTTTGTTTTGAGTGGTCTGTAATGCTGCCATATATTGTCAAAAAAATGTTGAGTTCCACTTCAAGGATGGCTTCAGTGAGCACTGAGTGACAGAATCCCTATGCAATGTGCATCTTGGCTTGTTATGTTGCAGTTGTAAAATACATTGACTCTTTGGGATGAAAATGGCTAAATATCTGTAAAATAACTCCTGCTGTAACAGAGATAGTGCAGAGCCTGGATGAATAAAAGGCATTTAGTTTTCAATTGAATTTTCACATGTAAAAATAAGAATATAGCCAGAAACAAATAAGGAGAGTTCTAAACATACAGGTTGACAACTACATAAATCCATTGGAAATTTTCCAGTTTAAGACCGCTAGATGGGGTTGTAAACAATATTGCATTAGTGTCATTTGTTAGATTTGTTAGATATCACTGAAACGATACACTGCCGAAAATGTAATCTCCAGGAAATAAAGCAAGCAATAGTACACTAACAAAACAGAAATAAAATTTTCACAATAGTTTATTTACCTTCAAATACCAAATCCCATATGTAGGTAGAAAAGGTTTCTAAAAGATACCCCTGGCACAATGGCTTTTGTGTACTCACACAGTATCACCTGGTGCTTATTTTTGCACTTGTATCTCAGTATCCATTTTCCTCTCGGATGCAACATGGGCTTTCCCCTCTCCCATAGTAGCTTATTTGCATCAGCTGACACAGTAACACTGACCTGTGGAGTCAGAGAAGTTGTGCTGCAATAAACATGGACTTTGATGTACGCGTCCTATTTCTTCTTCCTCTTGCGAGGCAAACCATTCTGATGAGTGGACCTCGCTCTGGAAAGCGACACATCGAAGGAATTTTATAACTGAATTCTTACTGATTAGCTGCATCACAGTGATGTACAAAGAGGGGCAAGAGCACACAGCAAGACAAACTGTACCACCCCGATCCTCATTCTCTCAAACTGCTTTAAAATACCCCTTGAGAAATTGCTTTGGTGCAGGACATGATGCGGCCTCATGTAATTTATTTGTATTTTTTTAATATAATGTGAGAAGGGTGAGGTCACTTACTGTGTCACTGAAATGGCTGAGTGTATATTCTAGGGATAATTCTTACATTTTTGAGCACACCCATTGCATCTTCTAATACATTTACTCCTTTTCTTTGTCTTCCTTGCAAATAAGGCTTCCATCCATACCTGCATGAAAAACACCAGTCTTGGGTATTTATACGTCATTATCAACGTCAAAGATTCGTTTTATAGCATATGAGAGACGTTCTATTCACTTACAATCATAAAGGTTGATGTTACTTTCCTTTTGCCTTCGGAGTCTCAACCACATGTACGTTGGTCAGGTTTGAAATCAGTCAGGGCTTTTTGAACTCTCTCCTACTGCATCTTCAGGATCATCTGTCTTAGCTCAGGCTGCAATAAGAGTTTAGCATATTGCTGACCAAGGAGTATAGTCTGGGATTTATAATGTAGATCCTGTAAGACAAATAGTTGCACTGGAGGAAGAGTGGATTGAATGATGGATTATTGCTCATCTGTGAAGTTAAAACCCCTGAATTTGAATCTAGCTCCAGGGAGCGAAATAAGTGTCTGGCAACAAGAAAGCTTCTGTCTTAAATTTTTGATAACAGAATGTGGTCTACTTCTATACACTGTGCAGAATTATTATATTCTTATGGTAATATATTAAGATTCCTGTGATTACACTTGACATAATTAAATTTAGAATGTGTTTGTTTCTGAGGTGTCATTTAGCATCTGCATTCTTGTCACTTAATAAGATAAAGAACAAACCTGGTAAGAGATACTCGTATTTTCTCATAAGGCACATTCATAGAATTAGGTAAGTCACTTAATATTTTTTATTTGGTATCAAAACAATAGGTTCTTTTGTTTGCCTAAATGAATAAGCATGACTGGCAGATTCATGTAAAGAGATAACGCAGGGGCAGAGTAAACACATGACTTCAGTTCCCTCACCAAGCTCTGTGGGCTGCAAGCGAGAGGGGAAAATGAATACACTAGTCCTTTAAGATAACCAGTCTGCATTTCTCGTTGGCAGCTCTGCAACAACCAGTTAAGGGTAATGTTTCCATTATGATAAACATTCTTCCAAGCAATTATCCACAACAAATACATGCAATTAGCATCGATTATGGTCCTGAATCCAAATACTGACCTTAAAAAAAAAAAAAAAAAAAGGAGGAAAAGCCCCAGATGACCAGAATCACCTTCCCAGCAGTTTCCTCAGAAGCCATTTAGGCAACAGTTCTAGACTTTTAAAAGCCTGGAGCATCTGAAAATTTGCACAGGGGTTTTAGAAGTCTGGATGAAACTGACGTTCAATGCTTGGGCACACAGGTGCCTTTTGGACTGGCATAATATGAAGTGCTTTACAAGAATCCAAATGGCTGTTTTCTAAGAGTAGAATAAAGGTTATATTGTGGCTCTCCAGAGATTTGTTTACTAATAGGCTTGGTGCTTTTTGCAGTGTCTTTTCATCAGAGGGGTGGTTGTTATCACCTGGCCTGAGATACCAGTGACAACCATCCCCAAAACCACCAGTGGGGTGTCCTGGGCTCACCTTCACCGGTCACTACATGCTAAGACACAGCAGTTTTGGCCGTGGGAAAGAAGCCCTGCAGTGGGCTAATGCTTATGATGCTCACTGTCTGTCAGGATCGCTTCTGAATAATGGGGGCAAAGCTGACATCTGACAAGGGGAAAAATTAACCACTACTACAGTAATTCACTTCATGATAGTGTAATTATTCCACACAACTGCTGTTGCACATCTCCTTTGGAAGTTAGTAAAATTGTTCTGTGTTCTTTGCTTTCTCTGTGTTGTGCACAAATAGTGACTGATTTGGGGAGTCCCCCAGATATGAAGTGGGGTAGCTTTTTTAACATTATACTTGACCAACTATTTATTTTACTTTTTTGTCCACTTTTGCCAAACATATGCTTCATTCCACTGGTACTTTGTAATGAGAAAAAAAGAGTGTCCCATTAGAACCAACAACCTAAGCCTCATGAGAAACCATCATTATTGCCAAAGTAGAGAGAACCAATAAACAAACATGAGAAACTTGTGCCTTTATCATGTAGACACAAAGCTAATGGAAGAAAGTACAGAAATAATGCAAAAAGTTGAAAAAGTAATTTTGGGGAAATTTCCTCCATTTTGTACTAAAAATGTTCTTAAAATATATAGATTTATCCCAGCATCTTCTCCAATCCTCTGCAATAAAAAATTTGAGATAGTAATATATCCACATTCTTGGAGGAGGCGGCAGTCAACCATATGCATCCATTCAGGACCCAGCAAAACAGCTAGTCCCATACTGCTGGAAAACATGTAAATGCCAGGAATCCTATAATCATGGAATCACAGAGCAGTTTGGGCTGGAAATATCTTAAAGCCCACTCAACCCCACCCCCTGCGCAACGAGCAGGGATGTCTTCAGCTAGATCAGGTGGCTCAGAGCCTCATCCAGCCTGGCCTTGGACACTCCCAGGGATGGGGCATCCACAGCTTCTCTGGGCAACATGTCCCAGTTCTCCCCACCCTCTGCAGGAAGAATTCCTTCCTGATGTCCCATCTCCATCTCCCTCTTTCCGTTTAAACCCGTTACTCCTTGTCCTGTCACCCCCTGCCCTTGGAAAAAGTTGCCCCCCAGCTTTCTTGTAGCCCCCCAGGCACTGGAAGGGGCTCTGAGGTCTCTCCGGAGCCTTCCCTTCTCCAGGCTGAACCCCCCAACTCTCCCAGCCTGTCCCCATGGCAGAGGGGCTCCAGCCTGCTGCCTTCTTACCACTGACTTCCTTAAAGCGAAACGTTGCTGACACTATTCACCCGTGTGCAGGGGGCAGTGGTTTCCTTTGCCTAGAAGATTGCTGGAAGTCTTACACTTGACTGTTGTATAAAGACAATGGACCTGCTTTTTTTGAATACTGAGCCAGTCTGTTCGTTTGAGTGCGCTGCGTCAAAGCAGATCTTGGCAGGCTTGTTCTCCTGCTTAGAAGATCAACTTCAAGTGAAGATCAGAGTCAATCTTAAAAACTTATTTGAAACAAATTTTGATCTAGATTTCTTTTCATAGCCCTAAGTCATTAATTCTTCCCCATGACATACCTTTGGTTATGTTGAGAGGGATCTTGTGCAGCTGTTAGAAACCCGTAGCTCCCAGAAACACCTGCGGTTTTGCCTGCCTTCTCCCCTTCTTGCACACAGCTGCCTCCTGCTGCCTTCTCAGTAAGGTTGACTGTCAGCTCCTCTGCCGTTCCTGGTTATCACCTGATCTGGGACTTGAAAAAGACAGAAATAACTGTGTGAGTTGTACACCAGTTGATTCTTCTTTCACGTATCATTCAAATGGAAACTTCTAGCACACACAAATTCCAGTGGGTTGTTGGAGACTTGTTGTAAAATCACAGGAGTGGATGTGCCTAGGCCTGCTGGAGAGGCTGTAATGGGGGTTTGTTCTCAAAGGGGACAACTGCGTATCCCTGCTTACCCAGGGACTGGTGCCACTTTGACCCCTGCATAGGTTACACAGCTCTCGTCAGCATGGTTGGAACACAGTTCTAGTGTGCTTTCCCAAGGAAACGTGACTCACACAAAAGCCCTGTCAGTTGCACTGTTCAGTGTCTTGACCAATTTCACCCCTTTTGGAAAAAAGGATAGGATTCTCAAAGATAACTGTGTTCCTGCAAGTTGTCTGAAAATCAGTGGCCGTACAGAGCTGAATGCCAGAACAATAGTAGCCATTTCAGTGCTAACCCAGGGTGCATGGGAGCAGAGATTTCTAAATCTGAGCCTGAACAGAGAGAGAAGTTGCGTGCTGAGGCAGAGATGCGCAACGGACATCCTGTGAGAGAGGTAAAAGCAGGCAGCAGGAGAACTTACTGGAGGTCTCTGTGGCTGGATCTTTGCAGGCATGAAGGAAAGTAATATGAATTAATACTTGGAGAGAGGAAAAGAATGGCAGGATACATATGCTGTGTGTTCTGGTTGGACTAAACCTGCTGGCCAGTCAACACTCATAGGGATTTACAGTAGCATAACGTGTGGAAAGGATATCAAAGGGATCCTGGGCTAAACTGGACTACTGTAGTAAAAGAGGAGTCGAAGGCCTGCCAGCGTGAGCTCGGTGCAGGGGAAGGTGACGGAGCAGATCATCTCGAGTGCCATCACGCGGCACGTACAGGACAGACGGGTGATCAGGCCCAGGCACCGCGGGTTTGTGAAGGGCTGGTCCTGCCTGACTGACCTGATCTCCTGCTATGTCAAGGTGACCCACTGAGTGGATGAGGGCAAGGCTGGGGATGTGTCTGCCTAGACTTTAGTAAAGCCTTGGACACCGTTTCCCACAGGGTTTTCCTGGAGAAACTGGCTGCTCATGGCTTGGACGGGTGTACTCTCCACTGGGTAAGACACTGGCTGGATGGCCGGGCCCAGGGAGTTGTGGGGGGAATGGAGTTCAATCCTGTTGGTGGCCACTGAATCCATGGATGGGTTATTACATAGTTTTGGAACTAAAATACCTGGGTTATAATTCAGTTACCTTGAACAAATGGATTTTTAAATGAGAATGGGGCTTATAGAAAAGCAAATGTTTAATTTCTAGAGACAAAAATACTCATGAAATTAGTGACAAAATAAAATAAATTGATGACCTTTTTCACAAAGGGATGACTTTGAGATTTTTTTATTTAATTTGCCACACTTCCAAAGCAAGAGTAATAAAAGTCACCTTTGAATTGAGACACAGGAGGACAATAATGCTGTCAGAAAGGCCAGCATTGCGACGGCAGGAATCTTTCATGAAACTGCCTCCCCAGTCATGGGCCTCTGGTTGCTGCAGTGCAGTGTGTGCAGTGGCAGTGCACATCAGAGTCTGAGGGGATGTTTTGCACAAGTCTTCAAATGTTTGTTACTGCATTGACCATAAATCAGTTGCCCATTTGAAAGCAACTGAAGTCGAACTACAAAGCCAGATCATGTTGGTAATTGCCTGTGTGTACAAAATGAAGACAGCACAAGCAGCAGGGTACGCACTAGAAAGGCACACGAGGAATTTAGCAATTCAAAGGCAAGAAGTAGGATATAAGTAACGATATTTTTACAGGTGAAAATTTATCTGGAACAAGAGCAGACATGAATTTAAAGTAGATTCTTTATAACATAATGACTAGACCATGCATAAGACCTTGTTTATGTGGCAGTTTACTCTGGAATAAGTAGCTCTGCTTTGGCATGCCAGTTTCTCTCTGATGATTTTCCCACACTTGGCATACTGGAATACATACACCTTAGCTTTGCCTGACCACTTTGCATACTCAGATCAATCACCTGTGTTTTGTGAAGATCTTTGCTCAAACAACAGCTCTGAATTTATATCAACTGCAGTTGTGAGTACCGTCTGCTTTCAGAAAACAGGTGGTCAACCTGCATATTTAGGTAATGAAGATTAATTACTGACCAGCTCTGAAACTTCTGTTTAAGAAAAAACATTGTATGTCAGAAGTAGAGATAGAAAGGCTGCCCTGCTGTGTGGTGCTTGTCTTCCTTAACTTAAAGACCAACTCAATATTTAATTAATTCTGTGCTCCAACCTCAGTGGCAAACGGGTTAGGAATTCAACAGACAACTGCCTCCTTTGCGTACAGCCCTGATACCCCACCAAACCACACCAGAGTAAGAAGCTCAGGAGCACAAGGAGGCAAAATTGATGCCCCACATGCAGCTTTAGTTCTTTGTGTTCTTGTCTTTGCAGTCTTGACGATATTTTTTTACATAACAGCAAAATGCAAAGCCAGTGAAGAAGTACAGGATTATTTCTAGAACATATGTAAATTTTTGGTCCTTGGGCTGCTCAGCTTATAGCTGGTTGACATTCTATAGATGTCAACTTCGTAGTCCCTGGCACGAAGCTAAATCTGAGATCTTTGTCTATTCAGTTTACTGAAAAATTTAAACCAGTGGAATAGGAATCAAACTTTTCAGTTGTCACTGCTTCCCTCCAAAAGTCTGTTCTGTCTTTCTTCTCAGGATTAGGGAATCCAGACTCTTCTTCCTTGGGCATCTCTGTTGCACTGGAGTGCTATTACAGACATACACGTCAGCATCTTAGTTGTGTTTTGCAATGAAGCACGTGCGCATAGGAGCAACCCCAGCACAGTCCTCTGGTGTGGATTCTGAAGCATCCATGCAGGAGGGGTATTTGGGTTTTTCACTTTCTGAAGTTAAAAAAAACCCAACAAAACCCTCAAAAGATGATGGACAGTTGCACTTACTATTATGCATACATAACACATAACTGAATGTATAGAACGTGGAGCCAGCACAGCTGCACTTAGAATAGATCAAATTGAAAGGGATCCCACAAACACTGTTTGTAGTCCCCTCAAATTAAGAACATATGGGCAGGTGTGGAAGAGAGATTTTCCAGGGCTGGCTGCATCAAGCCAGCCCCTCACAACCTACGTGTGTTTTGGTGGCTAGTTGGTCTGTGCTTTCAACCTAGCTCTAGAGGAGATTGAACTGGTGTCTGGACTTGAAAGCAAAAAGCCTCATTTCTCAACTTCCTCCAGTTGTGTACGAAGCTCAGGCTTGTTAGACCAAGGAAGCTGCCCCCCTGTTTATTTTGATTCTGTATCATACAGTGCACATAGAAGACAGCCAAGAAGTCTATAAATGCTGATGGCTGCAAGAGATCGTCTCGGACCACCTTAAGAGGTAACTTACTAGCTGAGGGTAACTACCTGCCGGTGTGCTTATAGAACTGAGATGTTTATGGAGAGACTGAGCATCAATCAATACAATTAATATTATGTAGCAAAAGTAGGGCAAAGAAATCAATACTCGGATTACTTTTGTCAATTCATTTAACTTGAGACAAATTGGTGGAAGTTAAGATGGCTCAGAGAACTGAACTAATGTATTTAATACTGGAGTAAATAAACCCCCTGTTTTTATCTGGACTCTTCGGTAGAGTGAATGGAAATACATAGTTCAAGGTCTTAGAGCAGAAGCATACCCTTTTGTAAGATGGAAAATTGATGCTTGGCAAGAATGGGTTCAGAAATTCAGTGTTTCCTTAGTGAACATGTTTTCTTAATAAATGCCCCATGGAGGAAAAGACGTACTGTTGAGGACTTGCTTAGTGATAGGTTACAAATATAACTACAGGAATTCTTTGCTAGCAGTTTCCTTGCCAGCATCTAGATGTCTTGACAGCAGCACTGTCATGATGCTACGAAGGTTAGCAATTAAGGCGGTCCAAGACTCACCTTGATCTCTCCTGCAGTCATCAGTATCTACAGATTTCTTGGCTGTCTTCTGTGTACACTGAAGTACGCAGCACGAAATCATGTGAAGTTAGTCTGCAGGGGGAAAATTGCCTGTTGTTGGCAGTTTGTCCTCTGAAACAATGTTCAACACTGGACAAACTTGTTGAACCGCTTCTGCTACCGACACTGATTTTTGACAGCAGATAATATGTCTAATAGAGATCAAGCTGGTTTTTATAATTCTTTGCCACTGGAATCCTACATTTGGTTTCCATGCTGTTTCTCGTGGGAAGTATTATTCCTCTCTTTCTGTATGTATTGAGAGACAAAGATCCAGAACTGCCTGGGGTTTTTTTCCTGTACTATCGAAGACTTGCACTCATGATCAGTCCAGAGGCATTATTATTGCTTTGCATAAAGCTCAGAGGTCTTGCCTTCATAGTTCAGACTGCATCTGCACACAAACACACGTCTCCTTTCAAGCAGAAGCTTATATATTTGCCCCCAGAGGTTAAAAAAAAAACAAACAAAAAACCCAAAAAAATCATTCCCTGGCCTGTTCAGATACTCTTAAGAAGAGATTGAAAAGAATTTCTGCTATTACCTTCAGTACTTTTACTGTACAATTCCATGCTAGAGCTATGTCCAGCAGTGAAAAAGGTTAATAAATATGCCTAGTCTGGCTCTGCTGTAGTCCTTTCACGAGGGAGAGTCTTTTACGAAGCAAATACATTCACCTGTATGTGTAAATGCCTTGAAAAGCGGAAAAGAATTGTCTCTTGTTTTCCATCTGAGGTGTGTTGATGACTACTCCTTTCCCATTGTCTGCCGTGATTCCTGTGTGCAAACGAGCGCTCTCCTACTCTGAACTCTCACATATTCTACATTAAACATCTCACTGGTGTTACCCAACACTCACATACGTCAACTGACTCAGCAACACTGCCCCGCGCGACACCTGCATGCATTTCAGAGCACACGAACTGGATTTCCCTGTGTTTAGAAGAGCCCTTGCCAAAGAACGAGGTAGGTGATGTAATTGTGCAATGAACCACCCCTGCTGAGCATGAGGTCACCCCCTGTTGATGTAATACCAGCAAAATCCAACTTCAAGCAGAAACATGTTTTAAGGACCAAGGTGACACCTGTCCCTAAGTGCTTCCAGGCACTCTGAGGCTGGCCCGGTAGTGGAAACACAAACCCTTGGCAAACAAGCATCAGTGAAGGCGGGAGCTAGCTGAGCCACACGTCGAAGTAGGCCAGGCCCCACCACATCCGCCCAAGTAGGCGGGCTGGCATGGCGGCGGCCTTTAAACCGAGGCTGGCCAATCACTGTGGGCAGTACTGGGTGGCCAATCAGCACGCAGGGAGCTCAGCCCAGCCACCCCGCTCCCGTCGGGGCGCTGTACGGGGTCTCGCGGGGCGGGAGTGGGCGGTACAGGGCTGCCGCGGCCCAGTTTCCTCCTGCTGCTGAGGAGGTGAAACGCATGTCTTTGCGCCTGAGTTCACAGCGGGCCTCGTCTGGATTCTCACGAGAGTAAGAGGTGGGTAACTGAGCGACAGCCTTGGGGCTTCAGGGGCGAAGGTGCTGGGATGGCCGCTGGCTTGATGCTTCGCGTAGGACTCACAAAACCCGGGTGAGCTGTCGTGTGTGCTGCCTCCAGCAGCTAGAAACCAAAACCGCGGCAGAACGTGGGCCCAAGGCCAGTAATGCGGCCCAATCCGAGAAAAGCTGCAGGGCCTGGCCATAGGCAGTAGAGGTGTGCCGCTAGTTACTCTTTTCTTTTAGCAGCTTTCAAAGTCTTGGCTAAACTGCTGAAGTACCACAGAAAAGGAGATTGAATTTAGTATTTGTAGTTTATTAAAAATGCTGGGGAAAGCATTAAGGATATTAACTCTTGCATTCTGTGAATGTATGTAACCTTTTCTATTCTCTGTCATGTGTGTGTGTTTGCTGAGTAGGGGTTAGTGTTGAAGTTCAAGACTAGACACTTGGAATGTCTCGGGGTTTTTGTTTTAAGTCTTTGTCTAACAGAATGTTAAAAAATAGTGACATGAGAAGTATCAAAAGAATCTTTATTGGTTTCATTGATCAAAATGTGATCAGAAAAATGTGGATAGGCATGCTTAATTTGAGAATAGATTCTGTTATAGTCATAAACGGTTCAAACATGGTATACTTTTCCCACTTACGAGAATTCTTGTGTGCTTTCACTGGGCCACAAATTAGTTGTTTTACTGTGCCAGCAAGTACTCGGGGCAGGGTTTTGTCATAGAGTTTCACCACAAGCTTTGTGTAGAGGATAGTAATGATTTTCCGCAGTTGAAACTTTCAGCAAAGGATGTAACATGGGGAGAGAAAGGAAAAGGTAGCGGGAAGGCCAAGATTGTGAAAGTTCTCAGTTCCCACTATGCGTTTGTCAGCTGTCTACCTGTCTGGGTACAGTAAGTAGCTTTTTGTTACAACTGTTTGCCCAAGATACCCCCAGATATAACAGTAAATGTAGGGGGTTCTCAATTTTCACTTGTAAGGAAAAGGACCTTTTCAAGTTTGCTTTCATATCAAGGAATGCTGGTTGTTTGATGTACAAAACTCTGCAAAATTTCCTTAGTGTGTATTTCAAACCTTTCAGACACACTTTTGAAAAATATTCAAGTGCTGGTAGCTGCAATAGTAATTTCTAGATGCGTAGTTCAGCGCGCTGTAGTCCTGAAAGAAGCCTTATCTGTATTTGGATTACATTGTGCTGTGTATGGTGATGATGTTCTGAGTGAGTATGAAGAGAGAAGAAATCAAACTGATGTAGAAAATATGCTCAGATTAAGAAATAGTGGATTAGCAAGAGATTCTGAAGGCATGGAGGCAAGATAAACATTTTTTAACAATGGCAATAGTATTCCATTCAGGAATAATCCTTCTAAGCTGTCCTGCAGACTGTGTGATTATAAACCAAATTCCTAGAAAAAACTTTGTTTCTGGAATGTGTTTTTCTTTACCAAGTTGTACAACTGACATTAGTACAAAACTGCCTAAGAAGTGTTTGTCTGGTGATTGGAAGGTGGAACTTTGTAGGACGTAGAATCACAAGGTTAGGATTTCAGCTCTCAGTTCTGCCTACCTAAATCCTTATCCCTAAAAAGGACAGAATCAGTAGCAGTTTTCACGTTGAAGGGTCACTGTCTGTAAGGCGATGAAGAAGCAACAAGTAAACGTAACTTCTAAGGATCGTCCTGTAATGTACCTTAGAATCTGGCTCTCATCCTGAACAGCGTTTATGATATCAGGGAAAAAGGAAATACACTGCTCGGTTGATTCTGTTACGCCAAGGACATTCTTTGAATATTAGACCCATGGCCTCTGCATTTCTTTCACGTAATGGTGGTGGTGGAGAAGCCATTGGCCTGGCGGCTGGAGAGGTGAGTCAGAGCACTTGGACGTGTTGCATGCTTTGTCTTGAAAGACTGCAGCAGTTATCATATTGGCCATAGTTCATCACATCAGTGAAGTTATCCCCACTGATACAGTATCAGATGAAGTTAAATCATTTCTGGGAGTCAGTGGTTAAGTGAGACTTTTGTAACTGAAAGGTACTGGGGGTTAATTTGGCCAAACGTACGTGTGCGTGAGAGATGAATGGTATTTCAGAATATTGGGGGTTTCATTTATGAACATGGTTTTGTAAATTCATCCAACTTCTCCTCCACGTTAGCTTTCTTGCAGTTATCCTTAGTCTGTTTTACGTATGCTCTGTTTTAAGGATGTGTTACCAAGTTCTTAAAAGATAAAAGTGTGTTTGTAATGTTTTTAGCAACGTTTTCTGTAAACACAGTAAGGGTAGACTAAGAGAAGAGCTAGAAGCCTAAGAATCTGAACTGCATAAGCAAGGATAGTTTGCACTGCAGAACGGAAGGCACTGTTTTGCAGGCACTAGAGACCTTAATCAAATAAAATTTGGCCAGTATGCATCTCTTCAAAAAAAAGAAACACAAAACCCAAACCAACCAATCAAAAACTGTCTCTGTCATTTAACCGCATTGGTGAGTGTGGAAAAGAATTTCTGCATTATTCTGTTCAATATACTAAAAACCCGCTAGACAGCGTGTGTAAGTGGAATGTAGATTTGAAGGTACCCAACTGCATAGTATTCTACAGCTCAGACTGTTGAGAGTACACTGCAGGTAACTTGCCCTTCACAGCCCACGGGCACCCTGAGCATGGATGCGCTGACGAGCGTTTGCCGTAGCTCCGCGCCGTGCAGAGTGTACCACACGTGCAGCACTCGCATGCTGTGCGTTCAGGTGAAGTGCATGGAGAGCTAATGAAAAGCGTGCTGAACTTTTTGCGAGAGTTCTTAATCCTCGTGCCCTGGCCAGATTCCAGCTGGGTAATTACATAAGGTTGTTTCCTGCGTAGCTGTAGTTTGATGGGAGATGCCATCACTTCCTGTCCTGAACCGCGGTGCAGTCCTCTCTGCTGTGTGGCAGCTGCCGGACTCCACCCCGAAGAGCTTCTGCTAAGCTGTGTGATTACTGCAGATCCACACTAAATTTTGAGGTGCGCTTTTTTGAACCCTTGTAGTTAGAGAAGAAATGGGAGGAAAAAATACCCACCACACTACATCCTTTGATCAGAGAAAACTCGGTGTTCATTTTGGGCCAGAAAAGAGCTTCACAGACATAAAGAAAATTAACCAAGCTATTTTATAAGGCGTTATGTAGAGTTATACGGGGACGAGGAAACGCCAAATGTACCTAAATAGCAAAAAGCATCTGATTTTCTGGAAGAAGATAAAAATGAACAGATTTGCAAGTTAGTATTTCCCTGCCTTATTTCTTATAAAAGACTTAGGGAAAAAAAAAAAGATAGAAAAACCCCTGGGTGTTTGTTGTTTTTTTTTTAATGTGTTTCTTTTGGCCGCTTTATTTTGCAGAGATTTTGACAGAACAGTGTGGACTCTCATGGTAATAAAAGATGTTCAGTACCTGAATTGCTGACATTACTGTAGGTGAGGCTGGTGTTTTGCCAGTCCAACAGAAACAAGTAACCTAAGTCTTTTCTGAAGTCAAGGTATGTTATTACCTGACTGAAAAATTTAAAGTGATCTTATTTTTCATTCATTCTGAGCGTCAAAATTACGTCCTGGATACCCAGTCCAAACAGCTTGGAGCTGAAAGCACTCTGGTACTTAGAATCAAACGTTGGTTCTGAGCACGAGGCAGAGCCACGTATTCTATCCGCAAGCCGGAGTGAGAATACCAGTGTAGCGGGGATATGGGGAAGGGTGGTTGTTTAGTCTGTCTGCTTTTAAAGGACTAATAGTTTAATTTTTTAGAATGAACTGACATTTGGCATTGTTAGTGACTAAACTGGTTAATAAAAATGCTATTTTTGTTCACACGGGGCTTTCAGGGGGGAGAAGTCAGGAAAGAGATGCTGGAGGAGCTGTAGAAGGTAGAAGAAATCAGCGATGAGGAGCAGAAGTGCCTTTAACTTCCAGTTCCAACTGGGGGTTGGAACTTGATGATCTTTAAGGTCCCTTCCAACCCTAACCATTCTATGATTCTATGATTAACAATTGAGGACAGAAATGAGGTGACTCGTAGCTGCTTGAGTCTCTTTGACAGTGAGCTTGTGACACGAGGAGGGCACTATCTAGAAGTGTGCTGGGGAAGGTGTCTAACATAGGCTGAGGCAGAAGCTCCTTCGGAAAGGTTTTTAGACTGTGACACTGTCTGTGCAGTTGGAGTCGAGGCTCTTTCCTCTCCTTTTGGAAGTTCTTATTTGGACCCTTGTTCAGATCATCTGACTTCAAATCTTTATTTTCTGCACACAATTATGGCTGTTCTTTGGGGATTCTTTTGCCTCAGTGCCTTTGCAAAGCTTCAGAAGAAAAGCTACCTACATACTGATTTTCAACAAACACATTTCTTAATGGAAGCAACATAGCGGTGAAGACATAATCCAGCTGCAAGGCCATTTGGTTTATATTCCATATAAACTTCTTTGTGCTTTTAAAGCTTCCTTGGCCTTTTGTACTTCTAACCGCTTTCGTTACGGTGAGGAGAAGCAGATCTTCATGTGACCATGGCATAACAGAACCAGGGGTGTTACAGAGCCAGGAGGATGCAGACGTAGCCTTGCGTGAGTGGCCATCAGAGAGCGGCAGCATCACCTCTGTGATGCCGACAAGTATTTGTGATAAGAGGAAACTTCCTGGCACAGTAAATTTGGCAAAAAGTCTGTGCTGTTCAGTTTACACTGTCACTGCTTTGGAATGTAATGTTGTAAAACATAGACTGCACATCAAAGCTGAGTGATACTCCGTTTTTAAGGGAAACCAACCTTTTTCTTTTTCCTATGAACAGCGTGCATTAAATACTCACTGTTTCTACCCTTCATCAGAGGAATAACTAGTCCTACTAACCTTGCAAAAACTTGGTTATTTTCATTTTGCTGGTCACTTTCTGCTGTCCCTGCTGTGGTCCTTCCCGTGTATCAAATCTGTCTTCATCGATGTTAGAATAAAAACATGCTCTGCAAACACTTCTTCAGGCCATCTGTTAAGGGAAGTACACAGCACGGTTTCTTGCCTTGAGTGACTGCTTCAGAGCCCTTTAAGCATTTCCAAAGGCTTTTTGTTTGTTTAGGTGGATAAGAAGGTCTGCCTAGAGGAGATCAGTCTGGAAATGTTTCTGTGGGTTTAACCTTACTGACCTCAGACTGTAGCCCCACAAACAGCTGAGCTGCTGCAAATGAAGCGTTGGGAACCTGTGCGCAGGGGTGGCGCGGAGAGGAACCCCTGAAACCAACCGGCTTTGCCTCTGTGGAGATCAGCAAACTCTGCCGGCATAGTCCCAAAGGAATTCTGGATGTGACCTTCCAGACACTGATGTGTTGTGGATGCCCCATCCCTGGATGTCTGCAAGGCCAGGCTGGATGAGGCTTTGAGCAACCTGGTCTAGTGCAAGGTGTCCCTGCCCATGGCAGGGGGGTTGGAACTAGATGATCTTTAAGGTCCCTTCCAACCCAAACCATTCTGTGATTCTATGTGTGGTACGTGCATGGTCCTGGTGACATCAGTGGAATACTCAAGCGGGTGAGCTCACGTCTGGAATATGGGGCTTCCTTGATTTTGTTTCTGTTTTCTCCCAGTTCAGCAAAGTTTGTGAATGCGTTGTTGGGTGGAGGTAGTTAAAGAAATATTGATGATGGGGTCAATGAGCATAGCAGAAAAGACAAAACAATACTTTGACATGGTATATTGGGGGGTTTATGGCACTTACACCGGAAGCCTGGAAAGAATGCAAAGGCTAACTGTAGTTGTAATTAATTCAGCACACAAAGAAATCGGAAGAAACACGAATGCTGGTTTTGTAGTGTACATGCTGCAGTTTGAATCTGCATTTTTTAAAATTGAGAATTGCAGCTTTAATATTGCCTGGGGGAGAACAGCCAAATTTGAAAGCTGGGAACCCTCCTGATGTAATAGTTCATCGCTTGAAATGCATCAGTAGCCTCCACTAGCAACAGCTTCTGGTGAATTAGCAGATGAAAACAAAGGAACTGGTAAGGCATTTTTGAAACCTTAGGGAGTTTTGCAGTAATCAAACTGATTTGTTAGTGACCAGTGGAAAAACAATAGCTTTTAAAACCTATTTTGGTGCAGACTGTAAAATACTACGTAGTTACCTCAAACTATTTTAAATTGCTGACTGAAGGTCAAATTGATACTCACTGCAATGAGAAAGACATTGTTCAGATTTTCATGTCAAATATGGTCCAGTGGTTTAAATTTGGATAACTGACTGAACTTTGTGAAGAGGAGTAGTATGTGTTGGGGCCTATGGTTCTGGGTTGAAGTTGATTAAATTCTGTCCTGCTGAGTGTTACAGAAAACAACGATTACATAACGTTGTCCAAACACACACGTCTCTATTTTTTCACAAGATTCTATGGTTTGGCTTATTAACAGCAAACAATACATTTAGAATAGTTATTTAGAGTAGTCATAATAATAATAGAGCCTAGAATTTTAAACGTTACAAGGTTAAATTATGTTTTAAACGTTACAAAGGTGATAAATATGTACACAACAGCCAGAAAGTGAATTATCTACATCCATTGTTTGTTTCCCCTTACAAAATCCTGTTATCTCCGGAGTGACGGTCTCGCTGTCCTGGAGGATGCATGCGTTTGGATGCGTAACATCCGGAGAAAACAGCTGTTTATTGTACTTGTACTCATCCTTATCCCACACTCTTTTTTTTCAAGGCCATTATTAGTAAATTTTGAGGTTAGAGAGGTACTGACCCAATCAAACATGTACAGAGCTTGGCCTCCGAGTTAATTAAATACGGGTTAATAACATATTATAAGGAAATCATTGTCCTTATTACAGTTATTAGGTAGTTAGTCAAATTACAGCTTCAAAGAAATGCAGACCATGGAGAACTCTGGTCTAAATTATGCATTTGAACCTTAGGCCAGCTTTTACTGTTGAGACAGTTTGCTGCTAAAAGAAATGGTGTGTCATTGAAATTAAATGCCTTGCTGGGGATGGAAGGTTCCAGTTTTTAATGAAATTACTGAGGGTGGTGCAGTGAAATGATTAAAATCTGTATTCCGGGAATGTGGCAGACAAAAAAATCAATAAATGCTAGCAAACCTTTGCTGCTGCCTATGAATCCTGGGAATGAAACAAACTCGTACAAAAATAATAATTAAAACCATATCAGCACATTAATGTATTTAGCAGGAGTCTCATGAGACATCATCCTCACTAAGGTTTAGCATACATTTTACTGTGTAATGAGCAGCTTGCTTCTCCCCTATCAAGGCAGCATTTTTGCCCTTCCCCCATGCTCCTGCACTGCAATCATTGTGCTCGCACTTATTATGTTACAAATGACCGAGGTAAGGCTGACATTCTCGGTGCATGCAGAAAGAGCCAGGCTGCCAGGCTTTTTTTTTCCTAATGAAGCAGCTTTGTGCAATCTCCCCATGTGTTAATACTAATGAAGATCCTCCAGCACAATTAAAATCACAGGCAGTGGCTGAAGAGGAAACCGAAAACAATGGCATCTTTCTACATATGCATATTTCTTTATGCTGAGATCAACATTATTTCCAAATAACGCTGATTTTCTGAGTGCTGCTGTGGAGCGTTTAACACGGGTAACGAGCTGGGCATGTTCTTGAATTCTGCAAGTACGATTGTTACTGGCTCATCCTGGAATTTTCTTACGTGCCCCGTGGTGTAACTTTAAATCTGGGTTGTTAGGGTTTGGGGGGGCAGCCCCTGGGCTCATGAAGTGTACTTTAACCCGCCGGAGGTTGAGGCTGTGCCAAAGAAAGGAAAAAGAGGAGGACACTGTGCGTAGTTGGAGGGGTTGGTGTGGAGCAGCACACCTTTTGCTTTCCTCCAAGGAACCTGTGTGGTTGTTCCAGGCAAGGCGAGGACATCGGTAGTCACAAGATGTGCTGTTTTGTTTTTTTAAATTCTTCTGTCAGTAGCTGGCGAATTTTAATACCCCGTAACTTTAACTTAATTCCCCCACCCTTGTTGCCCGTTTTACTTCAATGAAATGGATCCAGTTCTTCCAGGGCATAGAAGTTGAACGTTGCTTGTGCAGGGAACTTGATTTGCCCGGCTTCTTGAAAATGTCTTCTCGGTCGGAAAGCGGTGCCTTTTGTTTTGTTAACCCGGTGGCTGTTGTTCCTATCGCAGCTCTTTTGTTGCTGTGTTATTTTTTTCTTACCTGAACTTAATCTGCAGTGTAAGAGTTAATTAGGCGCTTAAGGTGGGCAGCCGCGTTTCCCTCCCGGTCGATGAAGCCCCCGCTTGCAGCTGACCGAAGGCGGCTCGCCTCCTGCC
>NW_010253926.1:0-959 GCF_000690775.1 Eurypyga helias
GTTGGGGCGCGTCGAGCTGCCGTGTTTGTCCCCCCCCCCGCTCCCCGGGGAGCCAGACCCCAGGGCTGACCCTCTGGAAACCTGTCGCTTCCTTTTATGTAACGTCTCTGCGCGGAACAGCTCCCGAGCGATGCGTCTGTCCCTTCCCGGGGTGCCCCGGGTAGCGGTCCTGTCGCTGTCCCTCTGTGCCTTAACCCGGACTCCAGGAGGTTTTAGGATGTTGCTACTGCGGCAAAGCTCCCTGGCTCCAGGGGTGGTTTTTCCGGGGCTTCTTGACTTCGGTGCTTTGGGTTTATCATCCCAAAATCCCATCCAGGACAGATTGTCCCTAGTCCGTGCTGGGGGCTTTTCCACCGCTCAAACACAGCTTTGTCGGATTTCCCCCACCCCCCCAGATAAAAATCAGTCATTTGCCTCCAAGCAGTTGTAACAACCTTGGTCTGAGGAGACAAAATAGCCCCCTCACTCCTTAGGGGGATTGTCCCCTGCTTGGGATTCATGGAATCTCTCAGCACAGGGATACTGTGCTTCTTCAACGTCCCTCTGCGATGCCTCAGCTTGCAGAGACCTCGGGACATCTGGTAGAGCAGGCAGAAAAGAAACAGAGCCTGGGAAATGCCGGGTGCTTCCCAAAGGAGTCCTTTAACTCATCATCCTTCTGCTCGAAAGCCCCGCGGAGCCGGGGTACGGATGGCCGGGAGCCTCACGTGCCTCCAGTGCCTGGCAAGCGATGGGTGGGTGGGTGTTCCGCTGCGATGGGGCTGCCATGCTCGGGGTGAGGGCTGGGGGGGAGAAGGCTAAACGTTTGCTTCTGCCTAAAACAAATAACAAAGCCCCTGATGAACATAAATTAAGACAAAGAGGGTTCCTTCTTCCTACCCTTGGAATAAGGCGGCCTGGGATGTGAATTACGGCTCCTGGGGCAGCCTGGCCGCAGGACGCGCTCTCGGCTGGGAATC
>NW_010253926.1:981-2837 GCF_000690775.1 Eurypyga helias
AGCCCCGAGCCTCAGGTCGCTGCCACGGCTGCGTTCAGCCGGGTGGTTTATTGCCCATAAGGAATCGCCGCGCTAATCCGGCTGCTGAGCGCCGGCGTGGAAGTTCTGATGTGGAAACCGGCATTTTTTGGTGCGGCTGCGTGCCTGAGGGAAGAGGGGGAAGCTGCGAGGAGCTTTTTCTTTGCCAAGCGGAGCATCCCCCGGCTTTCTGCCGGTCGGTCCTCGCTCAGCCTTCAAAGGGAGGGGGCTTGGCCCCCCCGGGTCACTGGCTTGCCACGAGGGCTTGCTGTAACCTACAGATTTCCCCTGCTGAGTTCATGGTGTTGGAATCGACAGAGACACAAACACCCCTGTGATTTATGAGCCGGAGATGGGGAAGTCAATTGGAAAGCCAGGGCAGAGATATCAGCTCTATAAGAAATATGGGAAGAATTCATCCCTAATCTAATCTCACCAAATTCCACGAGGATGCAAGACAGGGATCGTTTGGTCTGGTTCCTTAGGTTGTGAATTTAACAGGAAACCCCCAGGATGTCAGTTGTTCTCCCAAACACCAGTGAGGCTGGCGAGGGGGTGCCAGGGTTGGAGCCATCTGGGCTGGCTAGGGAAGAGGCGATGCCAGGCGCTGGGGCTGCTGAGCAGCGCCGAGCTCGAGCAGAGGGAGTGGGAGAGCCAAGCCCGAGGTCCTCAGCAGGACGCCCTGCTGCTGCTGCTCTTTGCCAAACCAGGCCCTTGATGAGCAGGGCTGGAGATGCTCTCGCCAGCGAGGGTTCCTGGCTGCCTCCCTCTCTGCTGTGCTCCTGCGACACCCTCTCAGGGGCTGTTTACAGCAAGGATGAAGATTTATTGTAAACCTTGGCTCCCAGACTCTTGGAGCTGCCTCTTCCTCCAAGTTTGGTCTAGCCCCACTCCAGCTGGGATTACAGCGAGAGGCGGCTTCGAGAGCGAGGGGTAATCAGGTCTTTACGGGCACTCACTTGTGCAATTGCAAACCAGGTGTGGGAAGCAAAGACACAGAGTTCAGTCAGCTGAGTAACCCCCGGCTCTGGGGTCAGCTGGGAATGGCTTTTGGCTGGGGAATGGGGGACGTACCCAGCCTCACCTGCCCTCTCTGGGAGCTCTGCTCAGGGGGACCCACCGCCCCCTGCCCGGGGTGGGAAGGAGCTCCTGCGAGAGGAGAGGCTGCAAGGGAAAAGAGGGTGAAAACAGTGCTACCTGTTCTGGATTGGGTCTCCAGCTTTGGTCCTCTCCAGTCCCTGCGAGCCACCCATCGCCTCCCCACCTTTCTCCCCTGCTGACAGGAGCTGGCTGTACCTTCTCGGACTCTTTCCTGGGAAAACTGCAGCACAGAATGGGAAAATGACCAGTGTGAGGTTACAGAGCCTGGCTCGCAGCGCTGGGGACTGAGTCATTCTGCCTCCCCGTAGACTAGATTATCCCGAATCACAGCATCTACCTGTAGCTAGATGCCAAGGAATGACTGATATTGTGGTACCCAGGAGGTGGCACTCCATATTCCTGGCAGAGGGAAGCCTTCATTATTCCCCGCTGTGGGCACAGTAGGGTATTTGGGCTCTGCCATCTCCACACTCGGCGACCCCACGTACCCCCTGATCCACCCCTGGCTCTGCTGTACCTGCAGGCACCCCGCACACACGCTCCGGGCTGGCACATCCCAGCTCTGCCAGCAGCATGGCATGGCACAGAGAGCGATTGTTGCCAGCATCACCCCCAGTTGACTTGGGAGCCTGCCCAGGATACGGTTTCCCTAAAACAATGCCGTCCACAAACGCGCGTCCGTGTGGGGTTATTGTTCTTGTCTCGCGCGCTGGCGAGCTGCCATTTATTGTGCGCAG
>NW_010253926.1:3019-3743 GCF_000690775.1 Eurypyga helias
CGGTGGTGACGGATCTGTCACTGTGCACTGGGTGACATGGTGCATGGGTGGTGGCAGTCGGGCTCAGTGCTGAGCTGGTCTGTGCTGCAGGAGCATGAACTGCTGTTTGGGGGGAGATGGGACACTTGGGGGCAATCCCTGCCCTGCTACGGTTCCCGTTGGGCAGGTCACTGGGATGACAGCCGTGGTGGCCTCCCGCAGCGGGATGCTGTGCGGATGAGTGCATGGAGGACCGAGAGGCTTTCACGTGGAATGGGTTGGACGGGATGGATGTGTCCTGGGAGCAGGACGGTGGCGTGGTGGTTGCTCCTGAGCTGCACCCCAGCTAGGGGTACTGGGACAGGGAACCATGCTGTGAGGGGGTACCTCCGCTGGCGACCATCCGCTGGGATTTCTGTTTTGGCTAGCCAGCTAAACGGATCTGTCTGCCCCGAAGCGTGCTGCTGCCAGCATCGCCCTCGTTCTCCTCGCACACGGCAGCGACCGACCTGCCCCAATCCCTGGCAGATGTGCCTTCAACCTCAGCCCAGCCTGGAGCTGACCTGGTGTCTCCTGGGGAGGAAGGAAGGAGCAGCCGTCCGGGGTGAACGGCCGCGCATCTACCCACAGTGTCTCTGCTGGTCGCTGATCCCAGGACACACCCCGCACTGAAGCTGCCGCCTTGCTCCAGGCGGCTCCCTTTGCCACAGCGGAGCTGCCGGGATGGGGACCGCGCGGTTGCTCG
>NW_010253927.1:0-1317 GCF_000690775.1 Eurypyga helias
GGCGAGTCGGTGGCGGGTGGTGGGAGGCCGGAAGGGGACAGGGCTGGGACAGCTGTGCCAAACAGACCCGACGGCTATTCCGGGCCGGACGACGTCACCCTCAGCGGAGAAGCTGGGGGAGTGTGGTGGTGTTTCCCAGGGGTCAGGCGGCTGGTGGGAGGTGGGGTGCCTTCGCATCACCTCGTGTTTGTTCCTTCCCTCCCCGTTACACCGCCGTTATCTCACCCCGGGCGTTTTTCTCTCACGTTCGCCCTTCCAGTTCTCTTCCCCCGTGGCGCTGGGGGGAAGGGGGGCAGGTGGGGGAGGGAGCAGGCAGGTGGTAGGTGCTTACTTTTAGGCCAAGGTCAACCCACCACGATGCTCAAGGAGAACCCAGGAATTAACAGGCACGTGGAACAGAAAATCTGGGAAGGACCTGTGAGCAAAACGGGGAGTTAAATGCTGGTTCATTCTTAGAGAGAAACAGAGTTAAACGTGTAGTCCTGAAGAAAGTCTTTTAGCGAAATCTCATTTTTTTGTTGTGGTCCTGCGTTTTGGAAGAACTCACTCGTCATGGTACTACGAGTCTCCCACAGGCCGGATGGTGATTTACTACAGCTGGTTTCCCCCTCGGAACTCCCCCATCAGTTCATAGAATCATAGAATCATGGAATGGTTTGGGTTGAAAGGGACCTTAAAGCCCACCCAGTCCCACCCCCTGCCATGGGCAGGGACACCTTCCACTAGACCAGGTTGCTCCAAGCCTCATCCAGCCTGGCCTTGGACACTTCCAGGGATGGGGCATCCACAGCTTCTCTGGGCAACCTGTCCCAGTGCCTCCCCACCCTCTGCGGGAAGAATTTCTTCCTGATACCTAATCTAAACCTCCCCACTTTCAATTTAAACCCGTTACCCCTTGTCCTGTCACTGCAGGCCCTTGGGAAAAGTCCCCCCCAGCTTCCTTGTAGTCCCCCAGGCACTAGAAGGGATTGTAAGGTCTCCCCGGAGCAAACGGTGCCGTAGTTCCTCACTCTCAGTTCTTGGCATCGTTACTAAGCGTCACCTTTTCGGTTTCTGCACCTGCAGGTCTCTCTCATTGTACCCACACCTGCCCCCGCGGCGCGCAGGACGCGGCACACGCTCGCGTGCCTGGTTTCGCACGGGAAGCGCAGACGCCCTGCCCCGAGGGTGCCCGTCCGAAGAGGAGCCGAACACAGCTGGCTCTCCGAAAAGCCCGTCGTCCGCGGACGAGTACGTATCTGCCGCGCTCGCGCTATCGCACAGAACCGCTGGAAGCCAGAAAACCCAGAGCCATCGGAGGACCGGTGACGCGTTTAC
>NW_010253928.1:0-18710 GCF_000690775.1 Eurypyga helias
AAACCCTTCTGTGATCCTATGATCCATGTTAAAGACTATGGATATAGGCCATTGATTGACTGTGCTCTCAGAAATAACTCTCTTGCCTTCAGGAACCCTTAAATAACATCATGTTGATGTTTTCTGATATATCTTCTTCAGGACTTTGAGCAATATTCTTCAAAACATGTCACTTTTAAGGTGTGAACTCCAACTATTGCTGAGGTGTCCATTAGACAGCTTTTCAGCACTGTGAGAAGGCCAGGCCATATGTAGTATCACAGGCCATATATAAATAGTGATGTTAGTCTCTGGAATCAAATTATAGCAATTTCCTGTGACAGCAAACTTACTAAACTAATTTTGGGATAACACGTCTAATTTAGTAAGGCCAGTTCCCACTTCTGCCTTCTTAAAAGACTAGCCACATGCTCCTCATTTTAGGTAACGTTATTGAAAGATAATTTTTTTTTTTAAATCACTCTAAATAGGAACAGTTTTGTCATGACTCCAACAAAACCTCCACCCAGTAAATCTATCACTTTGTTACATATGGAAACACACAGAGAAAAGCTGTGTCTTGTCACAGTAGCCCTAAATTTCCTGTCCCCCTGGTCCTGGGCCAAAACGATTCTTGCTTAAATGAGATAAGGGTTTAATTGTAAGCATGAATTGAGATCTTTCGGCCTTTTATTCTAGGACATGTCAAAAACTGCAGTGAAATTGAAACTGGTATGTAGTAATAATCTAAGAATATGGATATATAACAATTTTCTGTATGTTGTGCAGCATCTGGTCAGCAGGAGTAGCATCCTCCTACTGTCCAGGTCCTGCTGTTGTAAATCACTTTGCAGGACATTCCTTTGTCAATGCTCAAATACATCTTTATAGGCAATAATGAAAGGAGCAAGTAGAAAGGCAAGAAAGTAACTCCCCAGTTAGAAAGCTCCAAGAAAACAGCTGAGACAATGGGATACTTCATCCTTGGAATAAAGGGTTTTACCATGCTGGGAATAACTTGTCAGGAATAGACTCTTCAGTGATCCCTGTCAGTGAACTGAATTACCTGGCTCTGTGGAGGCAGATGATCGAATTTTCCATTCCTATTCTAAAGGGAAGCAAAAGAAGACAACAAATGCATAGGCCTCCTTTATTTTAAAATCTTCTTGTCTCTTAAATATTTTGTGTTTTATTAAATAACTAGAAAGAAAGAAACAAAATTAAATAAATAAAGGAAGAATACTTCATAATAAAGTAGCTGCCTGCCTGTCTGTCATTCGGACACTGTTTCATATGGAAATTTCCTGGCTCCCGTTTAAGATCACAGAACAAGGCATAATGTGCCCCATGTGTGAAGTAGTGTTTAATAAACGGGACAGTACGCTCTGTATTGCTACAGAATCCAAGTCTGTGCTAGAAAGTGTTTGTCAGAACCTACGTCTGCACCTTTTGTCCGAAGCAGATAACCGGGCAATGTCTGCCATTTCATTGCCAATAGGGCAGGTTTCCCAGGCTGCAAATTTAGAAACAGGTTCCACAAACTAGAGATGATGGTATCATTTTCACAATTCCATGTGATTGTTTGTCCCACACTCGTAAGTATGCAGTGCCAGATGCTTAAAGGTACTTAGGCTGTCAAAGATTTACTTGGGGAAAATTCTAATTCTTTACTAGTGCTTCCCAATCTAGTTTGTACATGCTGCAGCTATGTATTCCCTCCTGCCCCAATCCATCCTATTACCTTTATTAGTAAATCTGGATCCAGCCATATTTGGTGCACAGGTTAGTTGGAGATAACTGCTCAAATCTTTTAAATCTAACCCCACACCCAGACTTTCAGGATTAAGCTTTATTCTTCCTCTCTATCCTGTTTTTCACTAAACCATATTATTGATAAAAACATTATATTATCTCTATTCTGAGCATCAACTACAGGAATTGTCAACAGCAGCCTAGATACTCATCTCCATCAGGCAGTCCTTGGGGCGTATGGGTGCTTAGTACCACTGCTTTGTTGACTGCTTACCAGTACAGATAACGTGTATAGACTTGATTTTATTTGATTTTTGAATCTTACTTTTTTGCTCAGCATAAACTATAAACTTCCATGTCAGAAAACCAGTAGGTGTTTAAATAAACAAACTTGCCAACATCACAGCTTTGGAGGAAAAAAGAATATATAGTTGGCAAAGGTAGTTTACAAGAAGCTACAAGCTTTGCTTGGTCAGTGCCCAACATAAAGGAAATTTCCATTAAATGGAACGTAAATTACAGTGGGGAAAAAAAAAATGTCAGTACTGAGAATGCTACATTTTTTGGATACTCAACTCCTGAATATTCACATAGCTCAATATAATTTTATAGCATATAGAAAAATGTAGGAGCTACCTATAATGTATGTCCTATTCACTCTGCTGCTAATACATCCTTTTATGATGTTTCTTTTTATTATTTCTCTATCTTTGAAGAACTATTATTTCTTAACCTCTTCGGCACATCCCTGTACACACTTTCACCCAGATACATGTCAGAAATTGCATTTAACAGGAGAATTTATTTGTATGTTTTCTTTAATCTGTCTGAGTTTTAAGTAAACATTGCAGTGTACTTCTCTTTGTAGCAATGCTATCTAGAATCCAGCAGATGGCAGTAGCTGCCAACGATTCAGTTGCAAAAGAAGCCTATTTACAAAAGCTGAAAAATAGAAAGACATTATACCTGCATGTGTGTAAAATATTACAACATATTCAATTATCAGTGTTATTCATTAATTTTAAAACGGGCTATTAAATACAACATGCAAATACGTATGGTAAAGAATTTGCCCTAACACCGAATTTCTTTTTTTTTTAATCCAGCTATTAATATTAGCCAGCCTAGTTTCAGTGGCACAGATGTCTTCGGCTATACTTCATTCCTAGCTTATTCTACAATCCCAAATATCACCTCCTACTATGAATTCCACTTGAAATTTCAGTTGGCAAACCACCGCTCAGCTTTACAGGATAACTTGATTTTTTTCACTGGACAGAAGGGCCAAGGTAAGCTTTATTTTTATTACCTATCTTAACAGGCTTTAATTATATTCATTAAATATTCATTAAAGAAGTAGAATGAAAACACACAGAGCCTTTTCTTGACTCCTTTTAGGATACAATTTCATTGGGAATAATCTCTTCAATACTTTATTGTTTTGTAAATACACAGTAAACCAACAGACTGTATAATGTTCCTTTTCATTAAGAAGTATAACTGCTTCCAGTTATCAAAATCAACACTTAATCTGATGCTTGAATTAACATATTTCTTAACAAAATAAATGGAAACCAGAAAATTCAGTTTCTCTTCAGTCTTAAACATAAATTTCATTATTGATAACATTTACTTGGTGCCCAGATTTGAGATGCTGCCTCAAATCTTCTCCTACTGATACTCACTTTATTGGAAAACCAATCCATCCATCCAACGTGCAATAGCCAACCTGCCATTTCTTCTTCCTGTGTCCTCATACGACCTGCCGCAGAACCTGCCATGAAGTGCTGCTGTTGTCATAGTGCTGCACTTCCATGGCCCACGGAACTCTCAACACTGAAATTCAACCCTGTTTCAGTCAGAATTGGACTCTGTATTATTTACGTGAAATAAGAGACCCTAAACCCTGAGGTCACTCAATGCAAGTTAACCCAAGCTTGCGTGAATAAGACGTGCTACCACCTGTATAGCAAAGCATTTAACTTGGTCTGATTAACACAGCTGAGTAGCAGGTAGTAGAAATCTACTTACAACATTTGGACTAAGATTTTAGCAATACTTTAGGGATCCCTTCACTGCACCCCACTGGGGCAGGCTGGATGGCCTCAGCATTGAAATGTGATGAAATAGTAATACTACTCGTGTGCTGTCCATCTTACCCGTAATACCGATGAAAGTTGAGAAAAATGTATTTAAATGTTAATGCAGACTTAGAGAGGTCAGGGTAGAAACTACTTCATACTTAATAGACCATAGGAAACGTATTACTTATTTTTACCTTAATTGTTTCTGCAATTGGAGCATGAGCTAACTTCTGGGTTTGGAGATGTCCTGTGGGATTGCTGAAGCCTGGGAAGGAGGTTTGGTGCTGTGTCTTTAGGTTTAAATCCATCCTGGTAGGAGAGCGGTTTAGGTACATAAGTCTCTACTGCTACAGTAGACACTTTACTACATCCAAAACATCACATGGGTTTAGCAGATGTGGCCCACAATTTATGGGAACTTTATGCTTATGCTGAACAGTATCAGAAAATTAATACTTCAGGAAGATGAAGGAGGGGACGAATTATTAATAGTACTTTTAAGATACTAGGTCCCAAAATGCATTATTAAATATCTGTTTTGGGGAAGCTTTATGCAACTACATAGACATGGCACAAAACAATTTACAGTATATCACATCAACAGGATACAGAGTATCTTCCATTTGTTATGTTAATACATTTGACTTCTTTTAGGTCTTGTTTTCTATTACATTACTTAAACTCCTGTACCCTCTGGGGCTTCTTCCCCTTTCTCCCTGTGGTCGACTTCCAAGAGTCAGACTACTAGTCTATTGCAATGCAAACTAAAACATGTTAGCTGAGGATGGCTTGGCAGTTTAAATATCTGTGATATAATTAAGTCTGTTACTTTTCATTTGCAAAGGTTTAACTGTGACCAGTAAAATATCACAAAGCCGCTCACACACCTCCTCCAGTGAAGGATTTAGCTAGTCAAATTCAGCTGCTGCAGCTCAGCTGATCAACAGCCCATGGACAAACAGCCACAAACTGATTTACTTAATTTATCAAGTTGATTATCCAAATTAGCCTAATACAAATAAGTATTAAAACAGTGTGAATGTCTTTAAACTCAATACTTTGCCTCTGTCTGTGTGTGAATTAGACTTTTTTTCCCAAACTACAGCAAAACATGATCAGGCTTGTGTGACCCTGCTAAGTGAACTAGACTCAACACTATTTTAACTGCATCCAGATCTGACACCCCTCATGCCACATTTTACTCTTGTGACCATCCCCATTCACTCCCAGGCAGCTTTTCGTTTCATTTGCTATCACAGTTCACTTCCAAGCAGTTTTTCCTTTCACTTACTAATTATTTATTGTTGTGGATGCAGGAAATACTGTCTTTCATTTTTGGGTAGCCAGGTAGAAATGGTGCACAGAGTTGATATTACCTAAGACATTTCCATCTAGCCATTCAGAAAGCAGCTTTCAGAATCCATTGTCCCCATAATTAAATTCTTATAACAATAATACATAGCTTTTTTGTAATACAAACATGAATGAATCATGAGAACATTCTTTTCAGTTACAAGATTGAACCACCGCATGCAGACACATTTCTGCAACCTTGGGAACTGGGTTTCAAACTGTCAGTACAAAATTGTAGAAAATATAACCAAACAAATATTGTACCAATTTGTTCACAGTCTTTACTCAGGATAGAAAAAATCCAAATATGAAATGTAGAACACTGATGGTGCAAAACAACCTGATTTTTTTTCCTGATACAATAATCAAAAGAGAATTCCAAAATAAAATCCCTTAAAAATAAAAGATACATTGCACTAAGGTTTTTCTCAAGAAGGTCTGCCTGCAGGGTGTACCCTGTAATGTCAGTGTCATTGTTAAGTGTAGGTCTTGCAATCATATTTAGCTGAACCAAAAAATTCTTACTGGTGTTATGTTTATTAACCAGAATACTAGCATTCTGGGCTTATTGTGTAGTTGTCAGGCAGAAACCTGGCTTTTTGTTATTTTGCAGTTCACATTTTTCATGAACACTGCTGTATGATACTAATGCATTTTTGCAGCCCCGTACCAAATGATGGGTGGACAGCAGAGCACAACCTGTCGGCCAGGCTGAGAAACAACAAAGCACCTGACAAAATGCTGCGTAGCAGTTTTATTTATATTCTCCTTAGTTAAAATGGTTGGGGAGACAGAATAGCCCCAATTTTAATTACCAGAAGGCAGTATTTCTTCTTTGCTTATTTCACCAAGAGAAGATGCTGTTGTTCTAACAATTTAGTTTTGTCAAGTATCAAGCAATCATGTTCTCATCATGAGAAACATGAAGTATTTTGCAGCCCGTGATGTTGCTGTAAAGAATTATTTTTAGTAATCCATTTGAATCTTCCCCTTTCTCTATTTCATACATTTCTCAAAGATAGTATTCTTTTCTACCTGATTCTCCTCCACCATCATTTCTGCCAGTACCTTGTGAGGTACTATCAAATGTTGTCTAACACAGAGATCTATTACATCTCCCTCTTACTCCCACAAAGCTTATAAAACAAAAGTCACCCTTATTCTAATATCTCACTTAAAACCACTGATGGTTTTAAAGAGCACATATCTAAAAAGAGGTAAGTGTTGCCGAGTGTGCTGTTTGCAACTCAAGCATAAGATTATTTATACATACCAAACATGGGGTCTCAATGTAAATTACTTTTAAAGGACATCATTAACTGTAACATTGCAGGACACTTAGAGCTGGGAAGTGTGTAAAAGTGTGTTTTTTCAACAGCTGCAGGAATTAAATATAAGACAGTAAAAAATAGTTTAATACAGATAATTCCAAGTTTCATTTTCTGCCCTTTTGCATTAAAAAAGTAATGTGCTTCCCCCCCACCTCCCCTCCAAAAAAAGCCTTTCTTTTGAAGGACTTCTGATGATGATAGCATAGGTAGTCCTAATTGTAAAGAAAGTATTTACCTCATGTTTTCAAAGAAATTAGTTCTAAACTGAAAGTTTAAGACTATTTCAGAGTATTAAAGCTGTTCTGACCAGAGAAACTTCCTTAACAAATATTCTAGAGCTAATAACAGATACAGAAGCAGAAAATGCAGGGAATTTTTCCTCCTCAAAATCCATCTATTAGTGTATACTCTACAAAATAACAACAGTTGATTTTCATAGCTAAGATACTTAAGTCAAACATACAACCTTGAAAGCTTAAAATGTTAAAACATTTGGGATCTAATTCTATTTGCAGTTATATTAGTGTAAGAAAAACTAAGTCAATAGAATTATGCCGTTGTAAAACTAACACATAAGTAGAAATCAATAAAAAGAATGTGAATTTAAGATGGCTTTGTTTCTTTGAAGCCTACTCAAGAGTGTGTTTTCCTTCCCATTCTTCCTTGTACAGACAAGGAATAAGGCGAAAGAAATAAACCCAACAAAACAGTTAAAAGCTGTCTCATTAATACAGACAACATTATCTTCACCATCAGGTTGATTTCGTAGAATGTTGACACTGTTGCATATCTTTTATGCACTTCATTTCCAAGAAAGAACTTCAAAAATTCAGACAGCATTTTAAATAACGCTTCATCCTTAATGTGCCTCCCCTAGTTTTACAGGCCAAAACACATAAGCACATTGTGGATGCTGCTGAAAACAGAAACTTTGGTAATTATTTTTTTTTAAATTGTTAACTTCAGTTTGGAAGTCCTTCCCTGGTAATGTGCGAGTGTAACTGAAGGCAGTGGGGTTTTGTTCAGTCATGAATAAATCATTTTTTGATTTACACAGTGAAAACACAGTGTTTGTGTTCTGTTCATTTGAATGTAATTGCCCATTTTCTACAGCAGCTCTGTATCCAAATTCTTTGGAATAAGCTTTTCCTCCTTATTTATTTACATGTTGCATCAAAATTGTAACTTCATAGAAAAATTCAACTTCTGTACAGAAAAAGCAGGGTACTGTTCCCCCTTCGTCCCATCATTTCTAATTCATCATGCTCATTTACAGCATATATGAGATAAGGGGAATAGGGCAGTTTTGGCCGTAAAACAGCAGTATGCAGAGCTTCTGTGGGAGGATGAGATATACATATTATTGCTTCTTCTGGGGAAAGCTTACTTTATCTTTTGCAAATGAAGAAAATTCCCCATGCCCTTGGGTCAAAGGCATCAAGACACACAGTTGAAATGAGGGCCACCATATGACACTGCAAAACAAATAGGAAGATTGTTCATCCTGGAGAAGGCTCCACGGAGATGTTATAGCACCTTCCGGTGCCTGAAGGGGCCTATAAGGAAGCTGGGGTGGGCCTATTTACAAGGGCCTGTAGTGACAGGACAAGGGGAAATGGGTTTCAACTGAAAGAGATTAGATTTAGATTAGATATCAGGAAGAAGTTCTTCATGGAGAGGGTGGTGAGGCACTGGAACAGGTTGCCCAGAGAAGCTGCGGATGCCCCATCCCTGGAAGTGTTCAAGGCCAGGCTGGATGAGGCTTTGAGCAACCTGGTCTGGTGGAAGGTGTCCCTGCCCATGGCAGGGGAGTTGGAACTAGATGGTCTTTAAGGTCCCTTCCAACCCAAACCCTTCTGTGATTCTATGATTTAATGATTCTATAATTATTCATGTTGCAGGAGGAGGGAACAGCAATGACTGCTAAATCCACAACGTCTTATGGATGACACTAAGCTATTCTAGTGTGAAAAAGAACTTCCTTCAAAAAGGCTATAAATATGTTCAAAATCTCTGCAGTTTCTATTTTAAATCCAAGAATATTGGAAATAGTATTACAAATTAAATAGACAATATTAAAAACATGTACAAAGCCTAAAACCTTCCTTGCTAAAATTTTCCTAAATGGATATATTTTCAGTGGATTTGGAGAATATTTTATGCACCAGTGTTCATTAAATCCTGGAATAAGTAGTTATTCTATTTTTGACTTTTCAGGTCTGAATGGAGATGATTTCTTGGAGTTAGGCCTCCGTAATGGCAGAGTAGTATATAGCTACAATCTAGGTTCTGGCACAGCAACAATCATTAGTAAACCACTTGATCTGACACTCAATATTCATGTCATCCATCTTGGCAGATATCTCCAAAAAGGCTGGCTGAAGGTAAGAAATTCAAAGTGGGTTGTTTTTTGTTTGGGTGGGTTTTTTTTTCACATTTCATATGGAAAGTTTAAAAATTACTTTTATGTTTCCTCTTAAGTTTGGAGGACTGTCTTCATTAGGAGAAACTAAATAAAGTAAATCCCTTTGTTGTAACAAACATAAATGTTTCATTGAAAGGTGGATGATCAGAAGAATAAAACTGTCACGTCTCCTGGGAGACTGGTTGGACTCAATGTCTTCAGCCAGTTTTATTTAGGAGGTTATCGTGAATATACTCCAGAACTCCTACCAATGGGATCCAGATTTAAGAATGGCTTTCAAGGTAAAGATTATGCTGTTTTCAGTTCCTTTTAAAACATGCATTAGTTTGCTTCAATTACCTATGAAATAAAGATCTAAAATCTCTCTTTTATAAGGAAACAAACTAGGATCTCTTTGGCTGAGATACCTGTGTTTTTCTCATTATTTCAGCATGATAACTAAGAAACGTGATGCAAAGAGAGGATTTGTTACATATTTTTAATACTTTATGTTTCTGATATTTGGGTAATAGTTTTCATGCTAAAAGCATCTTTCTGATAGGATATCATGAAATCAGATTTTTTTTTTTTTCTTGATACCATAATCTAGGTCTCTAGACATGACCGAAGCAATTCCTGTTAGGAATATTTCAGCAATTTATCTAACAGATTATAATTCCTAAGTCAAAACTGATATTTGAAACTCTGTAGAAATCTTAATTCAACTCCTTCCAGATCAGCAATGAAGCAAAGGATTTGTTCATAACAATTCTTTATTTGCATTCCTTACTTCCGTAGAAATAATGTGCTCAGTATTTGTGAGGTGAACTTCGATTTATTTTAAGCACTGGAAAGCCTTTCAAGTGAAAACATTTTGCCATAGCAGAGCAAATTTTGAGTTCGCAATTATAAAATTGGGGGTACATTATGAAAGGCAAGCATTGTAATGAAATCCACTTTCATACACTACTACATGCCATTTCCACTAATACCACATATCTACCTCTTTTCCAGGCATCATGTTACTTTTTCTTTCTACACAGAAACTTCTTCAAAATCAATTTCTTATCCCATAATCAACTTTTCACTCAGAAGGTTATATGAATTAATATTTCATCTGTCTCCAGCTTTTCAGGAAGTATGGATTGAATAGTTATTCTTTTCATAGCTTAATAACAGCTTGCAAATTGGCATATCATAAAACATAATGTCTATGGAAGTATTTTAACAGTGTCAATGTTTGTGAAGTACCACTGGCTTTTTTTATAGACATGTTAATGTTAAGGGTGACTAACAAGAATCTCTGGTCATTCACTATATCCACCAAATTTTGCCAGTTTTACAGGTTCCTCATGTTGCAACTGTATTGCTAGGGTGAAATTCCTACAAATGCAGGATGAATATTCTTCAAACATAAAAAATATTTCAAAGTTCGTGTACTGGTAGCTACCATACTATTTATCGATTTTTCTTACTCTTTAAAAAGAAGCCTCTACCTCAAAATGTTTTCAAACATGTAGCCCATAAACAATTTCTTCTTTGTCCCTATCATCCACAGTATTAACTCTTCCATATTTGCTAATTTATTACATTCTCTGTTCTCCAGAGAATACTGACTTTCAAGGAAGCTACACTTCCCTGTGACCAATTTCCCACAACATCCTCTTATGTAGTGAGCATCTCATTTGTTCTTCTAGCCCAGAAGTCTCCCCAGTTTCAGCTCTCAGGATCCTTAGGATCAGAAATAAACCTCCAAGGCCCTTCTCCAGCATGGAAACTGCAATGCCACTAATAAAACAAAATTTTAAACCATATTACTTCAGCCAATCTGCAGCTATAGAGAGCCCACAGGAAAACTCTGGAAGTGACAGGCAAGAAAAATTTATCTAGCACATAGTTGATTAAACCACTCAGACTTTTGGAAAGCTGCTGTTGGCTGCTTTTAAAGACATGATTTATTAAAACCATTTTGTTTCTAATACCAGAGTGTACCTCTCCTTTTGTAAGCAATCATTACTGGATCAAGAAACACTGAGGTCAGTGTTGCTGCTTCAGACTAACTGTCCCCAGCATTAGTGTGCAATCATTTAGGATTTTTACTCTGTACAGCTACTGTTTCAGACCATTTCCTCCTTCCCCACCTGCATGTCTTTAGCAGTTGTTGTTCAAGTAATTTCCACAGGGGAGGAGAAAAAGGAAAATAAATATCTTTCTTAAACTGTAATTTAATAAGCAAAAGTTCAGGAATTTTAAGTTTAGAAAATTTGGGGATCAGCTCCTACAGATTTTTTGATAGGTTGCAGAATGTTTGATGGTACCTTGAGAAATATACACAGTTTCCTTTAACTCCTGTGAGAAGTTGAAGAAACTACTGAAGGTAGAGCTCAGATGAAGCAGCCAAGTTCACATGGAGCTCAAGGCGCTCTGAACTTTGACCTTCATCTGAATTTGTAGCTCCTTGTGGGCTTACAGGAGCCTTTTGTAAATGGGAACATGGTAGGATAATTTAGTGTCTAGCTTTTCTTCATTGTCCTATAACAGTGTAATTAAGGGACCTTTAAGAGTTTCCCGAAGTGTGTAGCAGAGCATACTGCAGGTGCTCTAAAAAGTCAGTGTGGGTTTTAGGTAGCTGCAAGCCTTGTGGCCAAAGAGACTCAGACTGCTCATTATGGGCAATCTGAGATGGAGTATAAAACCAACGGCTTCATGTTTAGGTCTGCACAATGGAGCAAGAGGCTGTGTGGTACTTAGTAGCTAGCTGGGGTTAAACCATGACAACAACTCAACACTGTGACTCACCTACACAAAACGAGAAAGAGAATTATTTGGAAAAAAGAAGTTAAAGCTGAATTTCCAGACCTCACATCCCTGAGACAGGTAGAGAGAAATCTGGTGTCAGAGAGAAAAAAATGAAGGAATGTTTTGATGGTTTATGCTCTGTGTTACCATGACGGCAGGATGCAGTCTCTAGCCATAGAAGAAATGGTTGAGAGCTGGGGCTTGCATCTAGAAATAAGTGAAGAATAGAGAAGGAAGAGCAACTGATTGTTCCTGTGGTCCTGTTCATAAACAGGACAAAGAATGACTATAGAAGCAATCTGTTGTTTGACAGCAAACATTATTAAATGAAGGAGTAAAAGGCAAAAGCAGCTCTTACCATAAAGCTGAACTTTTGAGGAACCTCTTTTGCATTGAAAGAGCCACCTCTTCACACAGAAGATTTTGCAAAGAAATAAATAAAATTCCAGATACTGCAGTCACTTTTTAAAATAAAGTAAACCCAGAACTCAGTTGAGTCCCAAATAAATACAAATATAGCCTTGTGGTTAAAAGTTTATGTTCATAATATGCTAGAATACATTGCAAGCCTGCCCGGGCAAAGACTACTTTTGTTTATGTTCCTGCATCACAGATGACACAGAAGGAAAGTGACTTCTGAAGGAGTTGCCTCTCGCATCAAGTTTGGCATGATTCATACAGGCCCTCTGGTTGTTTGGGTCCCAGCTTAGAACAGCACTGGGTGGTCATTGTGGGGGCCATCTTCCCTTTTAGAGAAACACCTCACCACCCACAAGCAGTCTAGAAAAACAGGCAAAAAGCAAAGGTCTTTAGGACAGGTAGAATTTTAGAAGTGTGTAAATTCAGTACGGAATTCAGATAGACCACAGTTTACCTATGTATCTATTTCTGTCAGTTCACTTGCTGCATTTTTAGTAGATCTTGAAAATGCCTGCTTTGTGTATTTTTCAGTCAATATCAAGTACTTATAAGCAGGTAAGGGAGACTACTGAGAATTTTCTTTTTTTTTAATTCTTTATATCATAAGGATATACCCAAAAACAGTAAAGCTGAGTAAAGAAGTCATATTTTTCTACTATCATCCCTGAAATTTCCTTAATTCATTGTCTGTGGCTGTTTGGTGCTTTGTGAGCTGTGCTTGACTGGGGTGAAAGCTATAAATTAAAATGAGAGTAAAAAAAGTCATTGACAGAAACCTCTAAGTGTGGTCTAAGGAGTCACTAGATAAAAGATTACAAACAAAAAGGTAGTCTGTCCTCCGTGAGTGCACTGTCCTGTTGCGTCTGATTTCAGCTTACTTGCATTAAGCACTGATCTTCAGGATCAAACCAAGCATAACTCACAAATTCAGAAACTTCTTTTGAGTTCCTCTTGCAAACTTGGCAGCATCAGAAAACCTCTCTACTATTCAAAATAGTTGGCAGTCTGTCATTGAAAGAGGCCCAGGATGGGCAGAGCAAAGGGAATTCAGGTCAGAAAGAAGGCGCATTCATCTGCTGAACTCTCTGCAGAAGGTTGTGCAGTGCTGGCTAGGACAGGCTCAAATTGCTGCTCTGAGTCCTTCGTCTGCATCCCACCGGCTAAGAATTAGAATAAATAAGAGAATTAAATTAAAAATTCAGTTGAACTCATAAAGCTGGGACAGAATACTCTTGTACTAATATATGTTTTGTTTACAAGTGCTCAAGAACTGTTTCGAACCTCGATGTTCTGCTGGTACAGTTAAACTAGTCATCGACACAAACGACAGTTTATTTTCCATGGTGACCTTACTAGTTCTTGGGTACTCACTGTGCTTTCCATTGTTTACACAGAGCGCTGGGCTGCTTTTTCTTAGCAGTCCAGCAAGACTAAAGAGAACAGAACATGCTTTATCTACTACTGATAAACAGATGAAACATTAGCTAGGGTTTACTGAGCATACGGTGGCCTAAAACCAACACCATTACAAGAAAAGGAGCAATAATATGAAAATTGTAAATAAACATCAAACTAGGTTATTTTAAAATAGTTTAGTAGGAGTTTTCAAATTACCAGTTACATATATAAACAGAACTACAAAATATGTGCAATATGGAAAAAGCCTCTTTAAGATAGCTACTTTTACTAACATTGTTCTAATTGTAGTTAAAATGGTTGTGTTGCTATAAATATCACATATTTTGTTCAAAACAACCTATGTGATTATGAAATATATTTCACAATCGGACGTTCATTGTGTCTTTCACATGAAAGTCTTTCTTATGTTATTTCAGTGAATCATGCAAAAACTTAAATTAAGTGAGATTTTTAATATAGTGTGATGATTACTTGCAATCTCTATATCATATCCTTTCCTTGCTTTTAATATTAAGCAGAGAGCTTCTGGCATGCACTGCTGAATACCTCCTGTTCTCATGATTTCAAGCACTGGAATAATATAATCGTGACTACAGACAGTCAGTTGCCCGCAGGACCAAATGACAAGCCCTGAAAGTGTTTACCTTACTAGTATACATTAAACTCTTGAATTATTTTCTGGGTTGACATTGTCCTGTTGTTTGGTTTGTTTTGACTTCCTGTACCTGTTTTAAATTTCATTTATTTTTTTCTTTCTACTTTCGAGGTTGCATTTTTGATGTTCAAGTTCGCACCAGCACAAATCAAGAGTTTAAATCACCAGGAGCTCCCGAAGGTCACCCTAACTCTGGTCGTAGTGTTGGACAATGCAAAGATTCCCCATGCAGTTTAATAAAATGCAGAAATGGTGGGAAGTGTATGGAAAGTGGATCTACCGTTTAGTAAGTATATTGGTTTGGTTGTTTTGTTTTGTTTTGTTTTGTTTTTTTTTGTAGACTACAGCATTGATTGATCTCTAGAATAATAACTATGGGAATTTAGTGACTTAGTAACAGAAGTCTCCAGGAGCCTATCTTACTGGAAAGAAAGAAAGAAAACTGTTGAAGGGTTCATTCAGTTATACAGAGAATTTTAATCTTACATTAATAAAAACAATACTAAAATATTAAAATTATGTCAGGACATTTCCTGGGGAACTTTTTAAAGAAATTCCATGGACTGTTCTGCTCCACTGACGTCACTGGCATCCAGACAAAGTGCACAGGAAGAACAAGATGTGTAAGAAAGACTTTTTTAAAAACTAAGTAAGCAGTCTAACTAGCAGAGACTAAATAGCAAAGAGGAGATCTTGACTGTCCTAATGTCTGAACAGGTTGATAGGGCAAAAATAGGTGACTTCTGTTTCCTGGAAATTAGTATTTTCATCTAAGAACACCTTTCTGGAGTAAACCACTGACTGCCCAACATCAGAATGTTCTGAGCCAGTTTAAATCCTTAGGAGCTCCCTTGCCTAGCACCTGTGCATCCTTCTCTCCTCCTCAGTCTCTCCTTAATACACACCGTTCTTTATGCCTCCAATTGTGATTTCTTTGGCTACTTCCCTGACTCTCAAATGCAATTTCCCTGGTTGCTCTTCATGCCATTCTCAAGTGTTCACTCACTGTTGACTTTCCAGATCTGCTGTCTGGCCAGCTCATATAAGGCCTGCTTTATTTGTTTCCAACAAAATAAGGTGTGTTAGTAAGGATTTTGTGGTTAAAATTTTTTGAACTAGGTCAGTTCATCATATCAGCTGTTCACCTGGCTGATCTTTGGGATAATAAATGGTGGTGAGGACAGCTGACCCACAAGACAAGTCTATGGTCTAAGTCTATGTCTTATCACTAAGTGTAGATGGATCCCAGTGTCCAGACTGTAAGGCATACAAGAAGGAAATACATTTAAAGTTCCAAACTGCTGGTGTGTGTCAATGCTTCTATTGTAATAAATCTTGTTTTCAACACTGTGTAACTGAACTGTAAAACCTTTGCTGAGGAACACTTTTGATTTTAAAAGTATCTGCCAAGATTAATTACACTTGCTTCCCCTCATGTGCTTCCATACGTGTTCATTTATTTACACATGTTTGCATAAGATTTAAAAAGAGAAAAGGGCTGATTTAAAACATCTGAAGACAGTGACTGAAAACACTGCAGACAGCAGGATGGATTAGAAGAAAAAAAAAATAGGCTTTGCATTGTGGAGCCTGTGTGTATGATTCTTCCTCAAAACCACAAAGACCTGTCCTTCTGTGTGCTACAAAGAATAAAGTTTTCATACCTGTCAAGCTAAAGGCAATCTACTAACTGTGTGTTGGAGAGAGAATTATATGGTAATTGGTTTTGCTGCCCCAAGACAAACCTTCGTCTGGATGAAAACCTGTCCAAAACTAATGCTTCTAGAGCTAGTAAGGCTGTACTAAAATTTGGAAAATTCACCCTTGAGCTGCAGCATGCAGTTCCTTCCCCATTCCCCTTACAAGCATATTTATATTCTCTTAGCTACAGTAATGAAAGAAATGTTTTGAAAGACATAATTTGGGATTGTTTTCTGGCCATTGCACTACAGTATATCCCAACTACTGCACTTTGCAGGATCCTTCCAGAACTGTTAAACCCTTGACATTCAGAGTTTTCTGAGCTTCTGAACCAGAAAGGAGAATGGCACTCTTTTCACTTATGAGCATATTAGAGGAGATACAAAACCAAAACTGCAAGAAAAAAGCCTGTCAGAAATGTGGGCTGAAGCATGTCAGTCCCATCTGCCCACCTACACCACCCTAACTCCTTGCTTCAGCAACTTACCCAGACATGTTAACTCATCTTCATGTCTGTAATGTACAGAGAGCCACCACCAGCAAGACGGAGAGAACATTCGGCAGGTGGCAGGCTCCAGTGGCAGCTGGTGACATAGCTACATTGGAAGCTTGATACTATAGGTAAAATTTCACCACTACAGTTTCACAATCTGTAGTCCAGATTTGTTAACGGATTGTTCTAATATTTGGGTGGTTAGGATCGTGTAATTTGGTTTTTTCTGGGTTTTGTTTGTTTACTTTCAATTCACAATGACCTACTACTGAATTATATTCATGTCCTCATATTTCAGGACAGTTAGGTCTGCATATATGCATGCATGTACCAGTAACGGCCACTTTTTCCTCTCATAAAAAAGTGAAATATTGCCAAAGAGGTGTGGATGTAGCATGTATATAATTTTTGTCAATGTATAGTAGCTGTCAATGCCATCTCATTTCTTCTTTGAGGGAACTCCTTTCAGTTTTCAAATCATATGTGTTCCTTTGAAGAACAGAGTCCTTGAGAGAACTGGATTAGTATTCAAATATTTTTTCTCCTGAAATGAGGTCTCTCCAGAGGTTTTTGTTGCTGTTTTGGGCTATTTTTATGTCTTGCTTTCACCACCCTGCCAGAAAGTGTGCGATGCTGTTAAGCTGTAGATTCAGTTGCTATAGGGATAATGCTTTGATTTAAATAGATGCAGAAATATACAGCATTAAACTGTACATTCTTGCTGGCAACACAGCACAACCAATATTTTTTAACAAAATAAGGAGGAAATATTCTAATAATAAAATGAAGAATTTTATGTTCAAGGGAAAATAATATCCTCCATTATTTTATTTATGACACAGATTCATACAAAATGTAAAATTATGTATAACAAGATTGTCTGTGATGTGTTATGACTACTGCTTGTTGCTGAAGTAAGAGGAAAAATACGTCTTGTGTGAATTTTGAACACAATATCAGACATAATGTGCAAGATTCAGTTTCCTAAATATAAGCATGTAGTGTCATTTTAGATACCCCTGGGTAGACCATTTGGCCTTCAGTTGTTGCTTCAGAAGAACTCAGGACTTGTGTAAGTCTTTCTGTCCTATGTCCAAGCCTCATGTGGATTTCTGAGTAGTCTGTGGCTTTCAAATACCACTAGCCACTTAGGTTTAGCAAATTAAATCATACCCCTACATGGTAGAGGGATGTCCCATAAAATGAGCTTCTGTAGTTTCATAATTAGATTCCATTAGAACCAATTTTCAGTGCATGGATGGAACCAATCTTCAATGCAAGGACATAGTTTTCTAGTTTTTAAGGGAAAAGGCATTTCTTTATTTACTTGCAGTGGTTTAGGTCAACGAAAGTTTCTACTTTTGGAGGTGGTTTTGCTTTCTGAAAACTGTTATCCCATTTGGCTTATTTAACAGGACACTTCGGCAGCATTCTGTTGTTCTCTGTGTTTAAACATAAGTTAATTGCCTTCCGGTCTTATTTCTTCAGACTCCAGTTTTGCCTTCTATCCTGAAGATAGACTGTTTCTCATTAATGATCTAGTTTTCCACTGCCTGAGTTTAAAGCCACTTTTATTTAGAGATGTCCCCCAGTGCTCAGCATCTTTCAGTTCCAATACAATACAAATTTAAGAACTATATCCAGAAATCTCCAGTAGTTTGGGTAGCCTGTTGTGGCCAACACAGACCAGTATGAATTTGAGATGTCCTGCAGTATCTGATACCTGTATGTTCTTGACAAATGTGACAATTCCTCCTGGAATAGTAGTCAGAGGCCAGATGAGACACTCTAGGGAGTTTCAGGTGGCACTAAACATCCACCTGGTCTCAGCTGGCCTAACAAATTAGGTAAATTAATTTGTTCAGCACCAAGTGTATGCCCGTCTTACATGTAGACACCTTAATTTAGGTGTCTGTATTTGCAGAGCTGAATCTGTCCTTTACTGCTCTAAGATTATTTGTTTGATTTGACACCACTTTGCATAACTATAAGAAGTTGCAGGTTTGTTAGCACTGATAGTGTGTCTGAGAGGAAATTGGATGATCTTGCATCCCCTAGTTTTGCAAAGGACTCTTGATAGGGTGCACTTCACAGCATATACATGGCAGTCAGCCAGATCAGGAAACAAGAACTCTCAAATTCACAGCTCCCCAAGAAATACAGCAAAAGATCATTTTCAGTTCTGGAAATTTCAGAAATTCCACTTCAAGTTCTGTAATCTTTGCATTTAGGAAGTTCAAGTATGGTATAATTTAATGGCTTTTTCTTTTTTCTTGTTCACTGTTGATTACAGACCAAATACTGAATCATAGAATCATAG
>NW_010253929.1:0-516 GCF_000690775.1 Eurypyga helias
GCACCTTGTCCCCGGGACAGAGCGCAGCCGGCACGTGCCACAGGGTCTGGCCACTCGCCTCTGCGATGGCAGCACGTGGTGGGGCACCACAAGGGGTTCATGGCATTTTGGGGGGGGGGCATCCATCCCCCAGAGCAGACCCCTGCCTCCTTTCCTCACCGTGGAGCAGACAAGGTGGAGCTGGAGGTTTCCCGCGTGGAAGAAAGGCACCTCCCACCCTGAGGCCCTGGTCCGATATCCAGGCAACCCCCCCCCAGGACCGAGGATGCTCAGAGCCTGCGCTCGAGCTACTGTGACGGCATTCCCATCGTGTCTCCCCCAAAACAAAGAAGTTGTTAGCCCACCAGCATGGCCAGGCCACTTTCGGGGTGCACAGGGCTGGGGACAGACCCCAGCCATGCTGCCCCACGTGCCCCACAGAAGACAGTGCTGCTTTCAGGGTCCCTCGAGGGACCCATGCTGGGGGGCTCCACCGTGCTGCCTGCACCTCCACCTCACCCCCTTCACTGCTCAGTT
>NW_010253929.1:565-814 GCF_000690775.1 Eurypyga helias
CCAGGTGTGCAGGTTTAGTAAGGGGCTGCAAGGGCTCCAGGGGCTGCAGGGGCTCGGCAGCGTCGGGCTCTGGCTGCTCGGAGACAAGCTGCAAGGCAAGACGTGCCAGTGCCGTGTCAGTGGGTGCCGGTGGGCACCCCGGTGCCACAGTCTCCTGGCTGGGCTGGGGGTCCGGAGGGGGCCAGGGGGTCAAGAGCAGAGGGGACAAGGTCTGAAGTCAAGGGGGCAAGGGCTGGGGGCCAGGCAGGG
>NW_010253930.1:0-278 GCF_000690775.1 Eurypyga helias
GTCGCCTCCCCCCAAACACACGCCTCCCGCACACCTGGCTGTCCCACCGCCCGGCTGGGTCCTTGTCCTTCGCGTGGTCCCCGACGGCACCGCAAAATCCGTGCGGTGCGAGGTTGCAGGTAAAGCCCCAGCAGAGCAGCACGCGCGCCTTCCCGCACCAATGCCGGCCTTCCCCAACTCCTTTCCCTTCTCACCCCTGTGCTGTTTCTGCTAAAAGTTAAAGCCCCATGAAGGGAAGAAAACAACCCATGTGCAAACGCCTATGCTCCAAACTAAAT
>NW_010253930.1:293-8425 GCF_000690775.1 Eurypyga helias
TCCTGTCCCGAGCCAATAACACCGCGCCTTGCGAAGGAGAAACAGCTGTAGAGCCAGCAGAAGGCTGGGAGGCTCTGCCATGGCCAAGCTCCCGGCCCGGACCATGCCCAGGCCTAGGGCTGCCTATGCAGTGCCAGACCCTCCAGCCACACTGGGACGCACAGGGAGAGCAACATGGGAACAGAGCATGTGATGCACCAGGGAGGCCAGGTATCGCGGGGCTTTCTGAACACTGTGACCCCAGTTGTCCAAACGGTCTGACAGCCTCCAAGACCAGTCAGGTGACACCAGCCCAGCATGGCCACCCCTCACTGGGACAGATTTACAGCTGCCTCACCCAGACCCCTGCGCTCAGCCGTGCAATGGCATTGGAGGATAGCTCATTTACTCTGAATAACTTCTAGATACTTTTCATTATGATGATGATGATTTCTGAGAACGCAGGCAAGATATTTTGTGCATGCCCCTTCCACAGCATACCAGGGTGCCCCAGGGGACAAACTGGGACTCAGTTTTTTCCATACCCCTGGATTTTTTTCCAGGTGGCAAGGAGATGGGTTTAAAAATCAGTGAAACAAAATGTTTCAGGCCAAATTCACTGCTAAAGTGGCTGTGGCTCTCTGAAAACCTCGTGCCCTGGAGAAGCTGGCAGGAGCTGCCATGCTGGAGCGACCAGTCTGCCAGCCCAGGAGCCTTGAGCACCCTTGGATTTGGGATGTTCACAACCAACTTTCCCATCCCAGAAGGTGCTAGATAGTGAGCCATGTATGCAGTTTCTTCTTTCCCATCCTGAAGTGGTTTAGAGGAGGGAAAAAGAAAAAAACAAAACTCCACCCACAACTCTGAACAATCATGTCCCTTGGACTGTTCTTCCAAGAATAAGTGGTGATCTGCAGCATGTCAGTGGTACCATTCTGCATTTCTGAGGCACTCTGTAGAAAAGCAAAAGGCAAATTGATTGAAAAAGGCTCTTCGGCATTGCCACAGCTTTGGCACAGGGTCACCTCTAAAATTTATTCTGCCACGTGATTCTCACATCAGATGCCAAAAAGTACTACTGCTTTACAGCAAAAGTTAATCAGGTCCAGCAGTGCAAGCATCTGAAATTCACTTTCTCTCAAATGCCTCTCTAATAGAAGAAAAGCAGCTGTACTGCATATTCCAGCTTCCTGGCCCCAGAGCAATACCTAAACTCTCCAACCTTTGAGGAAGGGCTGCAGAGGGAAGAGCTGAAGGAGGTGTCAAACCTCTTTCAAGGCTTGTGCCTGATTATATGGATTAAAGTAGCTCCAGGGCTGCTCTAACTTCTGCCTGGCCTGGCCTGGCTCCACCCTTCAGCAGGTCCCCAAAACATGAAGAAAACAGAATGAGTGTCTGGGGCTCCTGTGCATCTCCTGGATTGAGCAAGTGACCAGTAAAAAAAAAAAAAATCATGAAGATGAGGGGAAAGATGATTTTGCTGAAGTCACAGGACCCTCAAATGGGTTTGAGAAGAAGATAACTAATCAGCGCAGCTCTTTAGTGCCAATCTGGGAGATGGTGAAACATAACTCTTTAGAGATACGAAGATTTATACAGTATAGAAATCCCGATCTGCACCCTACGTAATTCAACAAAAGGAACAACAAAAGCAAAATAAGGATACAAAATAAGAACATCCTGGGCATCCTTAATTTGCCCATTATGTCTTTTTAATTAAGGTATTTTACTCATTAAAAGCATGGCATGCAATTTCATAATCCTATTTGAAGCTCCAAAACTGAGCTTCCAACATGTACATCTCACAGGGATGAAATCTTTAATAAAAGAAAAAACACATGTACACCTAAAACTCCAAAAGCACAAGAATAAACAAACTGGTCTCATCTGAGTTTGTTATTTTAATACCTCAGACTGAAACATTAAGTGAAACACTAGCAAAACTGACCTAATTGCATCATAGCTCAGAATAAGTTGATCTTTTCACTATGTATCTGGCTTAATAGCATGCATCGTATTCCATGAGCAGAGTGACATTATCACCCTTTAGGTCAGATTTCAAGGTGTAGCATCACCAATCCAGAGACATGACATGCTTTTTGTGTGTTTTCTGTTTATAATTTTTATTCAAAACCTGAGCAACACTTCAGATGCACATAATCCTTATTGAAACTGGCTTGATGCGGATTACACCCTGAAGCACAAAGGAAGTCTTTATCACTTATGGCCAGTGTTTTAGAAGCTTATAACTGTAATCACGTAGGGATTATATCAGCATGATCCATACTAGCTGAACCATGGCAAAAACCTTTTTTCTATTTGACATTCTGACCTAGGGCATGACAATAATAAAAATGGTGTAACACGCAACAAACAGGTGCTGATGAAGGTGGAGTCACGATCCACTGCAGGTAGAGGATAGTACTTTGTATTTCGAAAGAAAAATTAGTCATTAATTAGTGGAAGCAGATTCTTGTATTGTGCATTGTTATCCAGGATTATTTCATTAGGATCTGCTGACCCAATTTCTGCATTGGAAAGGGAATTACATTTTTCCACACTATTCAAGGGGGGTAGGAGAAAAAAAAAAAAAAAAGAAAAAGAAATCAGTAACAGATTGCAACCATATTTTTAAAAGTTTGAGTAAACAAGAGCAGGTACCTATATTGGTATTTTTACAAAAGCCAAATGAAACATGAACCATTACAAATATGTAATCACCTCTTCGCTAGAATCGGATTTTGGTTCCCTTAAAATACATAATTCCTAATTAAAACATATGGAATCCAGCTAATACAACCTCATGACTAAAGGATTTAGTGAAGGGCAGGAATTTTTTTATTACTGCTATGATGGTCCCCTCTGTCACAGGTCATCCTTAGCTTACTCCTCCTGCAATTGCCCTGGGGATAGCTGAGTCAGATAAATTAAAAGAGCTTCATTTGGGAAGCTTCCCCAACACACGAAAGGATTCACCTCCTAATCTGTCAAAATCCAATAACGTTAAAGCAACTGCAACCTGCTTACGGCTCAGCGGGGCTCTTTGAGCTGACGGGCAGGACCCACGGCCCAGCACTGGTCGGGCAGCAGCAAGGAGGGATGGGACAAAATCCCACCTCGGAAGCGGCAGCAGGAGGGACCGCTGCTGATGAGTATTTTGTGTATAAGCACTGCAAGTTCACATGGCCCAAGTGGATCAGCCACCCTGTCTCCCTGCCCCACAGCCACAAATACGGGACCCTCTGCACACTGTGGGAATGCATCTCCCTGGGGTCCTGCTCTCTACTCCTCATCCTCACTGGCACAAAAATACATCTCAACATGCCTTGACATTTGAGTTCTTTTATAATAAAACACCACCACAGGTGTGCTTAATGCTCTGCCCAGATCATCTTACAACCACTCACCCATGAGTCTCAGTCGGCAGATTGTCTTTCCTGAGGCCTTCCAGCAGTCATCTGAAAGGGGACAATGCCATAAGCCCTGTTACCAAAGCGGGGAAGAGAAGAAAGAGCTCCCCCAAAGCAGGACAACCCCTAATACTAAGCCTACAAGACCACCACTGAGAGGTGTTTTCCCTTTCTTTCCCTTTCCCAAACTCCTCTCACTTGCTAATCATTTCCATGTGCCAATCAAGTAACAAGAGAGCTGCATATTCCTAGAAAATGAGATCACCATAGGAGTTAAAGAAGCCCCTTCTGCTGAGGTTGCAGGTGAAAAAGAACCTTCATGACCTCCTGGAAGTAAAGGTTACCTAGGAAGTCAGCCGGTCCTGTCCAGGAGTTGTGGTGGTTTGTGTGGAGGATGAGGGAAGTGACACTGGCAGGGAAAGCTCTGCTCTGCTCCGCTCCCAGTGCAGACACTCGCGATGGGCGAGTGCGAGCTGCCGCCCTCCTCCGGCACGCAGCTGCCTTGTCGCTAATGGGAGATGCGTGTAAAATTCTCTGCCGGGTTATAGCAGCATTATTTTTTAAACAGGTAGCTGCCTTTTCTGCCCGTTACGCTGCTGGAGAGGAATCCAGATGCCACTATATTCCCGCTTGTGCCAGCCCGAGACTTCCCGTAAAGGCAGGGACAGCCAGCACGTGAAATACCCCCTGGGAATAGCTCTTTCCATGCCTGCAAGCACTTCAGGGAAAGTTGCTTTTTCCTTTTTTCCTTCAGTTTCAGCTCAGTGAGTAACATTTTAGCGTTAAGTGCAGCAGCTGCAATAGGCTGCTGTTTTCAGTGTTTTGGGACCTGCTTGATTTTTTTATATATTTATTGCAAAGCCTGTTGAGAGAGGAGCACCTTCTGGTGAAGTTACCTGCAGCTTATGCTACCTGAAGGTGGCTAACGCACCTCCTGCTTGCCCTGTTACAAAGTCTAAGATGCTACAATTTATCCATTGCCTTTAATCCCACATATAATGGCATAATGAGATCCAGTGGCTGAGAGTTGAACCTAAAATATACAGTTAATTTGGCACTTCAGTGAAAGCAGCTAACAAGCAGGGTGGCTTTGCAGGGAGCAGAGCAGCCTCTCCCACACTGGCAGGCTACATAGAGACCAGATGCATCTCTGGGTGATATGGCTGAGGTCAACCATAAATGAATGGGCTCACTGCGAGGGCTAAAAATAATAATGCTGGGCCAAATTGCATGGTCTGGTATGAAGGAGGCCAGATGAGATGGGCCAATGAGTCCTTCCTGTGCCCTTCACTTTCTGAATCCTTATCTGGAGGGGAAAAATGGCAAGGGCTCCCTTTGCCATTTTACCATGGCTGATTCTTAATCAATAGCAGGGCTGGCAGTAGCTCTTGTGCAATACCACTTTCCCCAGAGCTGGGCCCACTTCCCCTGCAATGCTCCCAACCCCTGCTGGTCTCAGAAGAATTGAGCCCAAAGCTCCACATAGCAATTCAAATGCATCACCAGACATTAGGCCACCGGGTTAACCACTGTTTAATTTCGTCACATTTGTTTGTGAGTTATGTACGTGCCTTTCTTTTGTCAACATCTCCTTTTAAAAAGGATATTGATTTTGTTTTCAAAGGCTCTCGAAAATAAAATGAATGACTACATTCTAAGGAAGAGTCATTTTCTCAACAGCTGTAAATAATTTATTGTTCGCAACCCACCCAGATCAAAAGATACTTCATCAACTGATGTGGCAAAATCTGGTGCAAGCTGCATTTCTATTATCTCAGATCCAATTAACCATTTGGAGCAGACTAAAACATAACTAGATCAATCCAGAATCAGATTAATATCCAATCCATAATCACATTAATCACAATCTGTCCATAATTAGCCATCAGATAATCCCATTGGACAGGAGGTGACATGCAGTATCCCATTATCTCATTAATTATCTATTTTCAGTATCAGACATTGTCCCCAAACACAAGGAAATGTTTTTTAAAGGAAAAATGGACAAGGAATCGTCCTTTTCCTACATCCTCCCCATTGAAGCCCCCAGTGTTTTGTTGTTGGAGCTGAACGTTTCTTTCTTTTCACATGATCTGTTAGAAATAAGAGCTGGTTTTTGAGAAGTGTCATCTTTTTAAATAAAATATTATTATCTTAGGAAAATGGATAAATAAAACATTTGTTTCATGTGAACAAGTTTATGAAAGAAAAGAAAACCCTTCATCAAAGGTTTTAATAGTAACATGATAACAATAGCTTTGCAATGCTAAATCTTATTGCAGATGGTTCCTGTCCTTTTTTTGTAATGTAAGTGAAATTGCGTTCCATCTGTTTTAATTTTATAATGGACTTAATCCATGGCTGGCTCTGAAAGAATCAGCATTTACTGCCTTTGCAATCTGCTGCAAACAAAAAAAAAATTGTTACCGTTTCCCCTTTCTAGAGGGAACTCATATTTGGGAGCAAAAACCAAAGAGTCGCTCCGTAGAGAGCAGGAAGCACTGTTATCCAGCCTCAACCCGTGGCCAGGCAGCCCCTGCCAGCTATCGCACCAAACCCAACCGGAATTGCCCCAAAAGCGGTTAGAAACTCTGGACACTGGGTGGAGGAAAGCAAGGAGTAATTGGTGTAGCAGGAGAGATTGTATTTAGTTGTGACTAGCATGTGCTTCTAGCAGTTCCAAGCAACCTGAAAGCGGTTTTCCAGAGGTCCCTCCTGACCTGAATTACTCTATAATTTCCACGTGAAATGAACCAACAATTAACCTGTTTGTAAAACGTGCTGGTATTTGGCTGGGTTTATGCCTCTCAGCATTACCTGTAGTCATTGTAAAGTTTTCGTACATCACATAGAGGATGTTCAGGACTTTCACCATTTCCCCAGCAAGTCCTTTTTTGGGGTTCTCTACTAAACTGCCCACCCAGTCGTGAATTGAGTCCAGTCCCTCCGTACCTGCCTGGTGTCAGCGCACCACGCTGCACTGGCACACGGGTGTGCCTGCAGCCCAGCTTTGCGCCCACTTGGAGAAGCTCGGCTGGCTCAGCTGTAAACTTTCCTATTCCCAAGCTGGCGGGAGGTTTGGGAGAGCAGTGAGGACCCTGCCCTTGAGTGAGAAAAGGGGTGATGCAACATGAAACATCCCTGCCAAGCTGCTGTATTCTTAGACACGTCTCATTCTCCTATCACACTGACATTTTTGCATTTTATTGTTAACACATGCAGATACTGACTCGCTCAGGGCTCCATGGATTCTGGCTGAGGCTGAAGTCACCCTCCTACACCCTCTTTCCTGGCAGGTGCCCAAGCATGGGCAGGACACCCTGTGCCACTCCACAGCCATGGCAGCACTGTGGAGGTTCCCGTCACCTGCCCCATGGGATCATCCCAGTTTCAAGAGGCAGCCAAATTTTACTAATGCCCTTTGCATCACTCAGCTCTGCTGCTGGCAAATGAACCATGCTAACAGCAGGCAGTGGTCGGACCACAAACATGGATGGGCACCCCGGCTGCCCCGCCACTGCCACACAGGCAGGGGACACGTGGGCTCACCCTGCCTGAGGATGTCATTGCCACACTGCACCCCTGCACCTTCACACATGCAGGGGTGGGGAGGGATGCCGAAATCCCCTGGTGACACATGCCCCTGTGGAAGTGGGTGCCCGGAATGCCATTCTGCTTTTCCCCCTTGGCTCTACGCAAACTTAGTGTTTGCTTTCAACATTTGGGGTCCTGAAAAGCATGGCAGGGGTTGTGGTCAGGCTGCAGAGTGGGTCAAATAGCTGAACGCCAGTTATCCAAATCTTCCTCTCCCCCCTCCTCAACTTGTGGCATTTCATACGTACAGGATGCCTAACTTTTACAAAATCCAAGTGCTTCAGCTGGAAAACTCATCCTGCCTCCCTCCTCCAAGGAAAATGAGCCCAGCTTGCCCTTCCTGAGCCAAAATTTAAAGTCACCATGTTCTCCCCAAGCTGTACAGATTGGTCTATGCCTGTCAAATTTCATGTGTAAAATTTTGTGGAGGGGAGGGACAAGACCAAAGCCCCAAGACAGCAGCAATCCCGATCCAGCATGTATAAGCTTTCATGGACCTTTTGAGCTACTCCTGCCGCTGTGCTGCAAAGTCTTTGGGAATTTAAAACCGAGTCAAAGGCCGCTGAAGTGCTCTCCCTATTTTTCTGCTAATGCATCGGAAGCCCGTGGAGACTGGGAGGAAAGAGAGGAAAAATGAATAGAAGGTATAAAAAAGCAACAGGAGAGATTCAGCTGCAGGAGCAGCAGGGGATCAGGTGCATGAAAATGCGGTAAAATACTTTTTCCTCTAATTTCAACTCATCAGGCTGCTGCCTGCGACAGCCACCCCGACGATGCCGACAGTCCCGTCCGGGTCCATCACGGTGGCCCTCCCGCGCACGCCCTAAGCAGGGAATCGCTCCGCGGGCGAGCAGCCTTGAGCCACTGCAGAGTCTCCTTCCCCTCTGCCGCGGGGATGCGCCTCTGTCCCGTCGCGGCCAAAAAAAACGTGCGCCACGCCGAATCGCAGGGAGGAGGGACAACGAAATGAAAAGAGAAGGAGAGAGGAAAGAACAGAAAAAAAGGAAATGAAAGGAGAAAATAAAGGCGAAATAAAAGTCAAGGAAAATAATCGGGAAAACAGAGGGGAAAAAAGCTGAAAAGAATCTTCACGTCCTCGGACTGCAGATGCCGCCGTCCCCTCCAAGTGCCGGGACGGGGGCGCACGGC
>NW_010253931.1:0-10988 GCF_000690775.1 Eurypyga helias
CGTGCGCTCGCCCGAGGGCCGGTGTTCAGGCTTCGGGTCGGTTTTTCTGCATTTTGTGCATGTGCGGTATAAACACGGGGATGGCTGCGCAGGTTTAGAGCGCAGCCACGCCAGCCCAGCCCGCTCCGGCCCTCACCCTCGCTTGGTGAGGGTTTTCCAGCAGACCCAAACCCGAGCGGGTTCAGACCTTCCAGGGTGTGACGAGCCAGGTGAGGGTTTGGGGATGGATCAGCAGCACCAGCTGCTCGTTGCAGTCAGTGCGCCAAGGAGCCTGGGTGCGAGGTGGGAGCTTGACACCAGAGGTGGGGCGGGAGCTGAGATGAGGTAGGGTTGCCCAGATCCCGGCATGCCCAACGTTTGGCCAGCACGGATGAAACGCAGCAACAGGAGAGTGGGAACCCCTTAGCGTGATCTGCTGCCCAGGGAACAGCAGTCACAGTGTGTCAGGAATGCAGAAGCTTGTCGTCTTCATTTTCAGGTCTTTGCCATGGCAGTGTGTACAGACACAAAGAGGTCACCAAGGGTGAGGGAGTGTGGGGCAGGGAGTCCGCTTGGATTCATTCAGGCTGCTGCTGAGGTCCTGGCAGTGGGGAGGGAGAGCCCTGGGGTTGAGATTCGGGAAGCATGGGATCCCCGAGGACGTTTTTACAGTTCAGTGGCGGTACCCAGGGGCTGTACGGTGTTATTTACTTGGGAGGACCTGACTCAGGGCTTGGAAAACACTGAGTCGTGACAGCACAGCTTCTCACAGCAATAACAGGATTCGTGTCCTTCCATGCTTCTTAATTGCAAAGAGCACTCTTACTGTTGTTTCAGTTTGTGTTGTTCCTCAGTCTGGCAGAGCATGGCTGCTGGAAACATTTCTGGCCCCGGCTGGGCAGGACAGTCTTTGGCAAGAGGGCAGACAGGGCTCGGCTGGCCCCCATGCTGGGCACCCCTGTGCCACACTGGCCATGGCCCTAGAGCTGGAGCGGAGCGAGGGAAGCCGCTGCCAGCTGGCAGGGGATGAGGGAGCCCCAGGCAGCTCTAATTCGCACCCCAGGCTGGGGTTGGGCAGGCATTGGGGCGGTAGCCTGCTTCCAGGCAGCTTCCTTCTCCCCGACAACCCAGCGGGACAGGCAGCCCAGCATCAGGGTTCCCTCTGGACACCTTCCTGGAATGGAAAAAGGTGGTCCATCGTTTCTTGATACTTCAAGATGCTCTTTTTTATTTTAAATGGTTAAGTATGAGAAGGAACTGATATGGCCAGCTACAAAATAGCAATACACAAAGCACCCAACTCTGAACTTCCTACTGAAATGCAGAATGAGTGGGAACAGGCTGCCATTAGGATTACAGGGTCAGGTCGCGCTTCAAGTGAAGTCCTGTGATTGTACAAAACTGTTAGACTGCATTTTCTTTAAAGCTGTGCTGTACAGCATTTTGTTGTTGCTGCTGTTTGACCGCATGAATGTTATTTTTATTCAGCAGAAGATTGTCTGGCTCAGTGCGATAATGACTGCAAAGCTTACTGCTGTGATGGGACTGCTCCCTACTGCTGTTCATATTATGCCTACATTGGGAATGTCCTTTCGTAAGTATATTTGTGCTTCAGAAAAAACTGTTGTGCTGTCTTCATGGACTTGATGTAAACTCGGGTTGCGGGAAGCTGTTTTGGCAATGAACAGTGGCAGGGTTTGGGGTTTTTTTTGGGTTTGGTTTGGTTTGTTTTTTTCCTTGCTGCTAACAAACAGCAGTATTCCTCTCAAGTGTCATGTTGCATATATTTTTGAAGAGTATCACAAAGCTTGTAAAATTGAGGGTTATGTCCTTAGCATGTGTACAGTAATATAATCTGTGGTAGTAAGCTTTAGAGGTGGTGAGAACTTTGTTACAAGCTCTTCAGGTGGAAAGAACTGTGAATAGAAATCTTGCGGGTTTTGTTGAAATGCTTTGTTACAGTACCTGAGTCAAGCCACTATTCAAATGACTTGGATCTGAGATGCTTTTTGCTTGGAGTACATTTTTTCCCCCTTTTTTTTTGACTTGTTTGTTTTGTTAAATTCTGGTTTGGCTTTTGGTGGAATTTACTAAACAGATTCTAGGGGAGGGTGATCTGACCCTTTAACACTGTCGTATGAATAGCATGTTTCACAGTGCTTAAAAAAACCCACAGCAGGTGAAATGGGGTGGTTATGAATATTTCATATCTAGATACAAAAAATATAGGAGTAAACTATTGATTAAAAACATAGGCTCCAGTGCATCTGTTTAGCTCTGCATTGGTGAGGGAGAAGCTTGTGTGCTAGTGGACCTGACTCTAGGCTCTGGCCATAATTGGGGTGAAAACACACAAGTATTCATTCATGTGCAAGGACATACCTAAACAAAACAAAAAATGTTGTTCTTGAGATAGGGCATCTTCCCTTCTGTTTTGTCAACCTCACCACTAATTTCCTTAACCTTTAGCATGTGGTCTGTGACGTATTTTTGGTCTATATTCTCGTCTAAAACCAGAAAAGGAAAAAGAGGTGCGTCATACAGACAGCTCAGTGCTTGGGGAGCGGTGAGTGGGAAGGTGGTAGTTGCTTTTTCTGAAAAGGCTCCTCTGTTGCCATTTTTGTTTGATCCATGGTACCTGGGGAACGTACCAGTGTTCCCTTCAGCATATTTTATAGCACTTCGGAGGAGTAGGCAGAGTGATGGTATTTTAATACAGAATTGATCCACGGTTTTTAAAGCAGATCAGACACTTCCTGGGCTAAAGTAAATAAAATGATGATAGAGCACCAGAATCCTTCATTCCTCTGGAAATAAAAAAGCATATACTTAAGATTGATTACTGTTGGAGAGTGACAAGGGATTTTTCTTTTTCCCCTGCTCACCTAGGGAATGTCTGCTTTGATATTTTTTGTCATTTCTCATTCAAAAATTGGTTTCCCATTTACATGCATGGAAGGAGGTGCTGGTTTTGAATACCTTATTCCAGCTCACATGTGGTTAGGATGACGGACACAATAGCATAGGGGAATTCATTTGGCAACATTATAAGAAGGAGGCTTCTGATAGGGCAGGGGGATTTCATCTCCCACTTCCACGTGAACGTCCCTGGCATTTGTCTGGCCTAATGTCAGAGCTGTGCTTTGGGAAGGATTGACCAGGGGATTCTTTAGAGCGACTGCTGAAATGTTCAAGCCCTGCCTTCAGTGCCAGGTTGACACCTAGTCTTTTGGTGTGTTTATTTAACGGATGTAAACAGCTGTTGAATTAGAGCTGAGTGCCAGTGGCTCTGACACATTGGAAGGGTTTGTTTGTATTGGGATGGTTTTGAATACAAGTGCCATTTGCCACAACACGTCTCGAAGGAGACATTTGATTCTTCTGATTTTTTATGGTTAAGTACTCCAATTCATACACTCGAAGACCAGTCAGGAGTCATTATGCTCCTCTGACCTGACGTTTTGCATGATTGAGCCATAGTTGGTTTTTTCTTTTTCCTCCTAAAAGCAGTTTTGGGTGTGTCTTCTTTAAACATGTGTAATCTCATATTGAAAACTTCAGGCACGAATGAGTTGACCATCTGTCCTGGTAAACCGTTTTATAGTTCGTTTACTAACATTGCTGGGAAATTTTGGTGGGAAACGAAGGTTGAAATTCCTACTGTCAGCTCTTAACTTATCTGCGAGTTTGAAATGTGGCCCTAAATAGTCATCATGACAGCTCTCAACCTTATCACTGAGCTGGGTGAACTCTGTCAGCCTCACATGTAAGATTTGCTTTGTTTCGCTTTGCCCTGCTCAGGGGTCAATCCTTTGGCCTTCCTTTGAGCTCCCTCTAGTATTTTCACTTCCTTCTGGAAGTGTGGCTAGCCAGGTTTTGACAGAAGCCTTGCTAGGATTATTTTTTTCCTGTTTCTTTCTTTGAGTACCTATTTTGAAGCATCTATCTGTGATGATCACAGAAGACATAAATGAACTTAGCAATTTGTTCCAGCTCTAAATCCTTAAGTCACGGTCTTCAAAGCCTGTCTACTGCTTTAAGCCTGCAAACTGTTCCCTGCTAGGGTTACTACCTCGCATTTCGTTGCATTGCAAAAGATGTTACTGTGGCTTTAGCTATGCTTCATAAGAATAGCCTTCCCTTTTCATTATTGGGCACTATATTGGTCTTTTTTTGGTTGGTTGGTTTGGTTTTAATTGCAAGCTTCTCCCGCAGAAGTTTCACGTTTCCTCACCTCCAAATGACAAACTGATGAAATTGCATTAGAAGATGACACGATCCCTGGAATTTGGAAATGGCCACTAGCAACTTATCTGCTATGTCTTTCTGTTAACAACTGTGTATGGAAATCTTTTAAAAAAACCCCATTTTTAATCCAACAAAGCATGTCCTGATAATTCCGCGTAATGCAGTTCTTTAAATATCCTTCTTTTAGCATGTCATCATTTTTGATCCCACTGTCTGCACCAAACAATGGACCTGATCTGTGTGGGTGCTTTCAGAAGTGGCTTTTTACTGTCTCAAACACTATTAGTAGTCCTCAGTGTTGTATTGGCTCCTCTGCTTCTTTAGAGGTTGCCTGTTCTTCTTCATTTGTTTAGCACTAATTTCTCTGCTCTATCCTTTCTTTATAAATCTGCAGGCCTTTCTGAAGTTTCTGCTCTTTATCGTCTCTGGGGTGTGGGTTTTTTTCACAAGTGTAACTCTATTGCAGTTTTGGAAAAGCCTTTTGGCATGCAGTAGGTTCTTTTTAAACAATTCTCTGTTTTGTTTCACGCCTCTCACTCTTCGTTTCCTAGACCCATATGCCAGCAATTGTGCAAACAGACTGTAAACACCAGGCAATAATGTATATGCCAATTTTAAAACCAAGTCATTGTGACTAGATCCTTGATACTTAAGTTGCTTGTAGCTTTTACGTGATTAATTAACTCTTCCCTCACTAAAATCAGATTCAGCATTGAGATACTTCATGTAGGGTTTTAGAATTTTCTATTTTAAGAAATTGTCATCTTTTCAGGACATGGGGGATTTTTCTTCTTCAGTCAGATGAGGTTTTCAGCAAACACCCTCCAGGCTGTGTGCATCTGTGATTAGCCTGTTTTTCTTTCCACACATGAAGAACAGATGCAGAGTTGTCGTCTCACTCTAGTATCAGGATTTCAGGGCCTGTAAAAGGTGTTCCAGCAACTCCATCTTTAATTGGACTACAGGTGTAATCTGTAAGCATTCCAGGTCTGTGATTGAGTCATCTGTAATCCCATCAGCATCTCTAATGGAAAGTAGCACATCCTTCCTCCTCCCCCTCTGGTTTGCAATACCCATCCAGAGCAAGTTGTTACAGCATTAATGTTCCAGCTATTTTTCCCTTCCTACTAGTTTTCAGTAGCTACAGCCTGTCATTATTTCTTCTGATGCATATGCATTTCCTCCTGTTTGTTTGCTCGGCATCTAGTGCTTAATAGTTAGCCCCTCTAAAAATGGGTTTTCTTGGACAAATTACAGATTTATGTTTGGACTTGCGCAACATAACAGAGCCGTGTCTCTGGGATGAAGGAAAGTGCACAGGGATGCTTGAGCGCTCAGACTAGTCCTCTTGCCCATCTTTTCACTCCCCACCAGAAGAAAGCTTGGAGGCACCCTTCCCAGCCTTCAGCATCATCCCAGGCCATCACCAAACTCAAGCTGCCCTCCTCCTCAGAAGCTGGTTTCTAAGCTATCAAATAATTTGTGACTGACCTTTATCAGTTTCCATGGGCTGCGTCCACTTCCACAGCTTGTTACCGGGCTGGGGACTGCGAGGGCTGAAGCCTGTTTTCTCCGTGACGGATGCTGCAGGTTTGCCCACAACAACACTGTCTCCTGAACTAACCAACCAGCAGCATTTTGCCATCAGGCACTCCGGGGAATTGGAGACGTGGTTATTGCCTTCATCTCCAGCCTCAAACCCCAGAGCTCCTCAGCGGTGGCAGTCGGTGCAAAAGGGCTTTCTTCTGCAGAACCCAAATTTGTACACCACACCCATTTGCGTAACAATGCTCTGTGTATTGGCTTCTGAGAGGTCCCAAATTTTCTGGCCCTCATGCTTATCCTGGTGGCTTTTCTGTGGGCTAATTTTCAGTTAAGTCTTTCCCACCACGTTGTGCCTTGTGTTTATCATCACCCACAAGTAACTTTGGGCCACGAGGAGCTCTCTGGACAAAGATGTTGGTAGTTGTGTGCTGTCAGGGTTGGTTCTGGATGCTGCCTTTGCCCTTTCACAGCACTTCACGGCCTGCACCTGTGCGTTGAGGTGAAATAATCCCAGATTCCAGGTAAATAATGGAGCAAAGAGGACAAATAGTCCAGCTGTTCTTTCAAATGAATACTGCTGGGCCAGTGACTGTTCAGTGGAAATGAAGAGGCTTACACCCAGACTTGGCCCATAATACTTAAGAAAACTCTGATAAAATATTCAGCCCTGTTGATTGGTCCATATTTTCCTGGGTAAGTCTTTAAGGGGAATAAACTGGTTTAAGCAGAAGGTGGCTGCTGCAATGCAGTAATGCTGTATTACATTGCAAAGTGCATGAAGTTCCTTGGTAAATGTCTTCAGAATGACTTACTCTAAGGCCACTTTTATGTAGAAAAACAAAACAAAAGAAGATATGTTGATTCCAAGGACTTCAAAAGTAACTGGAGGAAAAAAGTAAATAAAAACTTTAGAGAACTGTGATCTCATTACAAGTAGATGATGGTGATTTGCAAGAGAGTAGATGAGAAAATCTTACCAGAGGTAATTAGGGTGCAACAGCCTGTTCAGTGATGGCTGAAATATCAGGTGTTATTTACATGAACTTAATGGATGTTGGAGGTGGTGATTTTTTTGGGTGGGGTTTTTGTTTTGTTGTAATTCTAGAGGTTGCACAATGTGTCCAGGAAGGAAGGCAGGCAGACAGAGAGAATGGGAGGAAAAGAGGCAGAGAATACGTTTAGCATAAAAATCGTGTGCATGCCTCAGCCTGCCACGCTGAAGAAAAAGCCATGTGTAGTGTGTCCAAATCTGACAGTGGATGTGGAGCACTTTATATCCAGTAGCACTTTTGAGAAAAGCAGCTGACCTCAGAGTGCCATTTTTGTTCGCGAAAGGAAGAATGTCCCTTGAGCTGATTGACTTGATACGAGAATATGGGAGGGAGGGTGGGGTATGGAGGAGGAGTGCACCAAAGGACAGAATTAACATTTTAAGAGTTAGAAATACAGAGATGCAGCCTCTGGAGTTCAGAGGGAATAATAATAATAACAATAGTAATAAAAATTCAGGAAGGTTGGCATTTGCTGTAGATTCCAAATAATTAAAATTAGACGTTTTCAGACATCCCACAGTAAATATGTGAAGCAGCATATGGGTTGGGGATGGTTCTGTGTCTGCACGACAGTTGTATGGTACTCTGCTTAAAATAAAATTGTCTTCCTCTTCATCAACGTAATGTTCAAGCTCTCCTATGGCTGAAGCACTTTGGGGCAATATGTAACAGTGCCATTTACCTGGCAGTTGTCTGATACGATGCCAGATGTGTGCCAGAGGCCTGGTTCAATAGCTGTTTTTTCCATTTGGCTTGAGTTGTGGCTTGTGGTCTGAAGAGCCTTCCTGAGTGAGCGCGCAGAGCCGAGCCTGAGGATGCTTGTGCTGACTGCTGGGGGCTGGCTGTAAACGTGTTATCGGTAAGGGCAAGACTCTGAGAATTAGACTAAACCCACTTCCCTTTCATTCTGTGTAAGAGGTGAATAGCAGTTCATCCTTTTAATCCTTGGTCTTCAACATCCGGAGTACCTGTGGAAGCGTACTATCCGCACTTCAGCCTGGGAAAACCTCGGCAAAAGAGCTATCCAACTCTCTGTGCAGGGGATGATTAACCACAGCTTAGAGAAGGATCTAGGACCCCATTTTCATTGTGAGTTCTGCTGGAGAGAGAACTGGTATTCAGAATGTGATCTTTGCAAAGGGTTTGAACTTCCAGTTGTTTTTTGTTCCAGGCCTATTGTCCCAGTTCATATCCTTTAGCAGAGAATGTGCAGTCAGATTTACGAGCAGAGCAGCATCTGCTTGTGACGACGGCTGCAAAGGAAACCCTTGTCAGCACCAGAACTGAAACACAGGGTGCCTCTACTCAGCCCTTTGTGTTTTCATTTCTGACCCTGTGTTGTGACAAGCAGCTCAAAATGGGAAAAAAATGTTTTGCTTGCCAAACAGCAGCTCTCAAAAGGCAGCTCCTGCTTCAAGTCTCCCACCTCTCTTTTTTTGGGTGTTTGACTAACTGTTTTGAAATGTTTGGGACTAATGGGATTGGATTCTTTTGTTTGTTTGATCAGTTTTGGAAGTTCAGGGTTTTTTATTTTAGTAGGTAGCTCTAAGAACAAGATTTTTTTTTTTTTTTAGTGAAAACTGGAAGTCTTTGTAAAAAGAGAAGTTGAATTGTTTATAAGAAGAAAGGCTAGCATGGTTCTGTGCTAAAACTTGAGTTGTTGACGTCCCTGTGGATCATCTGTTTTTCATCATTTGGAAGATTGTTAGAATTTGGCCTGACAATGGAAGCATTAAGGTATAAATCACTGAAATGCTCTCCGTGGCTTACAGAAAACTCTTAAGGGGGAGAAATAAGCATTCGTAAGGAATTTAGTGAAATTAGCATGCTTATACTCCACCGTTTATTTTGAAAATATTTTTCAGTGAAAAGGAGGGATAATTTTGTGTTTATCACTTGGAGTGTTCTGTGTCGGAAGCCTGTAGGATTTTCCCATAAGGGTCGGTCATGTCAAAGCTAAGTGTTTTCTTAACGCTTAGTAAGACTGACGTAAAGACTGAGCCTGGGGGTTATGTTGGTCACAAGAGGACTGTCCTTTCTTCGTAAGAACTTCTACCTTCTGTACGTTACTTTATACCTCCTCACACACCTTTCCATTTTTCGAACGGGGTCAAGGTACACCTCTGAATTTGATAGGGATCTGTAACTGTGTTCAGTCGCCTGTACATCCAGAGCTGTCGGCAGAATTCGGGTGGTGTGCTAGGCACCAGTTCAGCGAGGGGGTTAAATGCGTTTGTAACGTCAAGGCGGCGAGTAGGTGCAATGGATGGAGTCCTCACCCCGTTGAAAACAATAAGGTAATTACTTCAGTGGGGATTTCATGCACTTGGCTCTAATAGCACAAGTTGTAAAGTTGTTGAACCCAAGTGTTAGAAAAAAACATTTTTTTTCTTTCTCTTGTTTATTTTTTTGTTTAAATCACCATGGTGCCTTCCACGTTCACTGCCACTTCACGCTCCTTGCTCTCATTTCAAGCCCTGCTTAACAAGGTGTGTCGTTCCTGGAGGGTCAGGAGATGCGCAGGGCAAATCCCACCTCCGCAGACTCATCCACTCACTGCACATCCAGAGCATGCAGGCTTCCCCTATCCCCAGCTGGAGAACTTCTGTTCTGTTGGCTAATTCTGAGATTTCACGGAGCTTGCGGGATTCTGAGAGGATTACTCTGTTACATTTTATACTGGTTGCTCTGTAGTAAGTAGTATCACACCAAGTCAGAGCAGGGTTATTAATGAAGATACTTCTGGATCAAAAGCTGTTCACAAGGGCCATTTGCTGCTGCGCACAGTGTAATTGCAGCCAATCCAAATAAAACCTGTGGCACTAATTCAATACTTGAACAATATTGTCCTAGAAAGATAAACTCTCTTTCTAACCTTAATGCGCCTCTTTAAGGGACAGAAACAAAGTTCGGCGTATGTGAGTGAGTTATTAAAAATTAAAGGAAATGAACTATTAATTCACGGGGCAGCCACAAGTTCCTTTGAGATTTATAACTGCAGCTAGATCGAAATTCCACAGTTAATATAATCTTTGGAAATTCAATGAAGTTTTCTCAATGGTTTTTCTCTATTTAAAAAAGAAAAAAGTTGTGACGTTTACTTTCAGTATCACTTTAGCTACCCTAAACCCCGTTGTTTAGCTACCCTAAACCCCCTCCTTTTTCTTGTAATGAATTATTTTTGTAAAATACAAAATTTCTCCTGGGACTTACTCCATGTGTAAGTGTTTAGGACGGGATGGAGAGGCACTGATACCACAAACTGGGCAGGCATGTTTCATCGTATCTCTCTCTGTTGGCTCATCCACAAAGATAAGAGATTTTTACTGTTGTCATTAAATGGAGTTATTCCTTTTGCTCACAAGGGAGATTTGGTTTAATGCTGTATGTTCCAGCTTCTCTCTCTTTATTGAGGCCCATGGTACAGTTTGTCACAAGCACAAGGGGTACTAAGGATCTACAGCTATTGTTGAAACATCTGTTCATCAGCCGACACGCAGTGAACCTTATTTTTAGGTGCCTGGTGGACTTGCCGTGCTGTTATTGAAGCGTAAAGGGACTGCGCAAACTCTCTTCTCCAGTCCTTCTTGCAGTCCATGGTCAGGGTGATCTAATGAAGGTATAATTAGGGTGCTGCTGCCCTGTAGCTATTTCCAGCTGCTGAGCAGCCCATAGGGCACCAGTGTTAAGCAAACTAGGAATAACATACAGAATACAGTCCAAAATGTCTGTGATTATGCTATCACATTAACTGCAGTTTTGGTCTGTGATACTGTGTACTGCTGGCTCCTGTTGTGCCCGAGCATTTGAATTTTTCCACTGAACAGCAGGGTAAGAGAGGTCCTGGATGTAAACAGTGCCCCTTCTTTTCCCTTCCTCCCCTCACCACTGGCTCTCCCTCCCCAGGAAAAGGGATGGAATAGAAATCATCATTTGGGATGGGAGGGAAGCTGTTAGCCTTGGAGAGTGTCATGTTCCACCATGGAGGGGAAGGCTCCAGCTTTGCCAGCAGACGTCTTGCACTTCACAGGACAGAGCCCACTGGGTAAGGTAACATCAGCTGGGGAGAACAGGAAGGTCGTCAAGGAGAGGGCAGGGTATTGCAGCTGCTGCCTATTGTCTTTCTACAAAATGTGTATATGGCAAGTGTAAGTACAGGCTGGG
>NW_010253932.1:0-2208 GCF_000690775.1 Eurypyga helias
GGTGGGGTAGGAGTGGGTGGGGGCAACCTCTTGTTTTTCTTTTATTCATGCTAATTTCCTTTCCTTTTTTGCCTGCATCAGTGAACCAAGCACCAAACCAAGGGCTCTATATATCCTCTAGGAGTAAAATGCCCCCCAAGCCAAGCCTTTATTTCTTTCTACTGAAGCTGAAATGTGCCGTTTCCCTTATCTAAAGGGAGTGGGGGGAAGGTACACACAATCCCTGTCTGCCCTGCTACCACTCCCTCAGTCCCAGTTGCTCTGCCACTGCCGTGCCCCTCATCTTGTACTGATGCCTGTCACTCCACTGACAGCATGAGAGACAAATGCCAGTTTGCCTTGGCCAGAAAACTTGCCTTGCAAAGAAAAAAAGCCAGCTCAGGGCTTTTCACTTGGAGAGAAAGAGAGTGAGAAGAATAGACTTGAAAGCAAATTCCCGTGGTTTTTTGCTTCGGGTGAGAGCTTTTCCCACGCTCCATTGGAAGGAGTGCAAGGAGCAAATGTTTCCCAGCGCCTGTAAAGACCAAACACCGCTGAGGAGCAAGGAAAAAGACCAGTCTGTTGGAGAGAGGCAGAAAGCAGCAGCGTGCTCTCCTGCCGTGCCTCATGTCTGTGTGCCTGCTCCTTCCATAGTGATGGCTTTTCCAGACCTAGCTATGTCTTCTGGGTGTGGCGTGAGTGTCAGACCCTGGGGTACTCTGACATGAGACCAGGTGGTGTTTGCTGACCCCTGCAAAGCTGTTCTGCAGTGCTGGAGGCTACTGCTTCTACAGTCAGAGTCCCAGCAACTGGGCTGGGAAGAGGCTGGTGGGTTTATTTCCCAAACTGGCACCTTGGAAGGGGCTTGACGTTTATTTGCATTCACCTGACACTGGTCAAGGACCATGAGTTCACTCTGCAAGACTTTTGCTTCCCCATCTGAGGAAGGCTGAGAAAGCAAGTCTGTTTCACTGCATCTCCCGTGCCAGTTGCTTTGCCTGGTCCAAGCCCTCTCCCTCACCACTCCTCCCTGGTCTGATTCCTGACTCCTGTCTTCAGAGAATGGAAAAAAAATCAATGAACACCTTGCCTTTTGGTATTCCTCAGCTCTGGCTTCACGAGAAACCTTTTCCAAAGCACTGAGTGCCTTGGTCCCCCCACCTCTTCCCCCATCCTTTCCAAGTCCATCTGCTTTCCACAGAGAGCTGGCATTCAGCAGCCGGTCTCCAACGGGGCTATGTGAAACCCATCCATGCGTGGGAGAGCTTGCCCATGCAACTCGTACCCCAGGAACCGGTTCACCAGCTCTGCAAGCGGAGGCCTGTCTCTGGTGAGGGAGTCTCTGTGTCTCAGCACGAGGGGCTATGTGCCTCTCAAATGCCACAAAAAGGCAGATGAGAGATTTGAGGTCAGCATTTGGAAATGAGGAACCAGCTGTGGCTGGGGATGCTCATCAGGCATCCACATGGGTTTCGTTCAGCTTTTCAATGACACTGGTGTGTGGGGAAGTTTGGAAGCTAGTGCCCACTGAGCGTTTTAAGAGATGAGGGCCCTGCTTCATCCCGAGGTGGCCAGGAGTGCTTTGAATTCTGTCCTGAAGGATGTCCCAGCAGCCCAGAGCTGCTCTCTCAGAGCTGCTCTCTCAGAGCCCACCGCCTCTCCCAGCTGGCCAAGCAAAGAGCATTCATACTAACAAAAGCCCTGCCCAGGTATCCCAGTTTTAAACTAAGCACTTTCATCCCATTGCTGATGCATCTTAGTGCTTTCCCATCAATGAGAAACCATCTCCTTTGCCCCCCCTTCCCTTGCCTTTGGTCTTGCTCACAGAAAGCCGTGCTGACAAGCACTGTAGCCTGCACGAACCCATATCTGCTCCTGCGATCTCCCTTTGTTTGGCTGCCAGCTCTCTGCACCTGCGTGCATGGCTGCTCTCCCTCCCGGCTGCGGTTAGTCCTTCCCTCTCCCAGCCCATGGGCAGGAGAGCAGGTTTTAGCCAGGTCCAGGGGGTAAGGCAGTGTTTGGCAATGGCAAGCATTCCCACTCCAATGGCAGCTGTGGGTGGGATGGGGGCACACAGGCAGCTTGGTTATTTGCGGATGAAGCCCCAGTTGCCCTGTGATTAACCCTCTGGAGGGGTTCTGCCCACATCTGTCCCAGTGGGAGCTGGAATCTCCATGCTTCCTTTGCTAATTAAGCCTGGATTGTATTACCTAATCCCAAATCCAAATC
>NW_010253932.1:2231-2656 GCF_000690775.1 Eurypyga helias
CAAAGCTTAATATGAGCAACCACACATGCCGGCTGGGAAGCCGTGCTCATGTCCTGTTGGGACAGGGATTATAGAAACTAAGTGTTTGTGAGTTTGGGGGTGGGTTTTTTCTGCTTGGGTTTTTGGGTTGGTGGGGTTTTTTTTGGGGGGGGGGGTGGTGGGGGAGGTGGGTAGGATGGAGTATTCTTTTTGGCAATCTGTAGCCAACTGCCATCATCACTATCTCCCCATCCACAGAGAATATGCATCCTAAGAAAAAACACTGTCATGAAGTGATGACAGATAAAGTAAGGACAGGGACACATGAAGTTAATGTGGGTTAGATAACATGTGCTCCAGTGGTCCTCCCTCTGCCATGCTGCCCACCCCCAGGCTTGTTCCTCTTCTTGCACCACTCACAGGGACAGGCTGGCTCCCTTCGGAAT
>NW_010253932.1:2698-6549 GCF_000690775.1 Eurypyga helias
CTCTCCCAGGGTGATGGTCCAGGCTGCCACCAGGCTCCACAGCAGCACCAACAAGGCCCTTGGAATGATGGCAAGAAGCAGGTGAGGGCTGTGGCCAGCATGGGCTGCAAGTATTCACCGGCTACGCAGGAAAAGGGAGCAAACTGGATGTACATGCTGGAGGGCATTCCCTGTCCAAGAGGCATGGCAGCAGCCAGACCACCAGCACAGAGCAGCCTCTCCTCTCCAGAGCCCCTGCCCGAATGGCGGGGGGGGGAGCTCTGCCGCAGTTTTGCTTTTTCAAGAGAGGCAGGGACTGAATCATTAAAAATCTTATCTGTGTCTTGCTCGTTTGCTTGAGCTTTTGTAGCCTCTTCTCCCACCCAAAATACCTCAAGCAGGAGAGGGGGCTGGAGCAGCTGTGGGAGCCCCTGGCCACGGCATACAAAGCCCACTTGTTATCAGCACTGTCATATGCTTCTCTGCCCTCTCCCCCTTCCCAGCCCCACCACAACCGCTGCATCCCCAAAGCACAAGCCGAGCATCCATCAAAAGGACTATTATCCTGCGATTTCTTAACAGCCACTGTTGCTCTCGGGTATGGAGAACCGAGCTCCCCCTTTGACACGGTCCCCCGAGGAAAGGAATAGCAGTGCCTGTCACTGGTTGGCATACTGATTTGGTGGCCAGGCTGGGACGCGGGGCTGCTGCCTGCACGGGAGGATGCGTTAGGGATTTAGGGCTTCAGTCTGGCCCTACAATGTGGACAGGTCCTGCAGAGCTCATACTTTGGGCCTCCTGATGTTAGCAGCTGGGGGGCGTAACTCCCATTGAAGAGACCACGAGAGCTTCATTCGTTATGGCTGATGCTTTTAATCTGCTCTTCCCAGGAAAGAGGGGCTGGATTTTGACGGGGGTTTGGAGTTGGGTCTCATAGTGTTGTTTTGAAAAAAAGGGACACCTATGGCCCCAAGTGATGCTCTCTTTCTACAGCAAGATAAGGTGTCTGCGTGGCAACAATCTCCCCAAGAGTAAGAAGTCCCCAGGGTGGGGACAGGTGGCATGTCCGCTCCAGCAAGAAAGGTAGGGCAAGGGGAGAAATGGGGCACGGCAAACAAAGCCACTGACATCTGTAGGAGGAAAAGGGTCTGGAGCGCTTGGAGAGGCAGTTTCCAGGGACATGCGTGTTGAGCAGAGTAGCTGGTGGAGTGGCAGCGGGTATTAACCTCGCCAGGAGCCTGCTGAAGGACAACCCTTTGCTCTTTCACCAGGCAGGCGGTACGTGCGGGCACTGGTTGCCCCTGGCTCCATCACAGATGCGCTTTTCGTGCTGCAGATGAGCAGGCAAGCCGATGGCGGACTGTGCCACCACGCTTCCACCTGAAAGATCGACCAGCTGTGACACCACGGGCAAAGCCAGAGTCCTGGCAGGGCCAGGAAGACGCCCCAGCAGATCGGGGACCATGTCCAGGAGGCAATCCATGCACTGCAGGTGGAAATTAAGATTTGCTCAGTCACACAGTGTGGAGCCTCACTGATAAAAGGTGTCACATTTTTTCTGCTGATGGTTTTTTTTCCAGTCCCCTGGAGTAAAAAGCTCTGTTGCTACTAGTAGTCTTGGGAACTGGGCGGCTTTGTGGACCATAAGCTACCTCCCGAGAGCTTTACTTTTTTTTTGTCTGCCCGTGGAGAAACTCCCTGTTGGTTTATGCCTGTTTGTCTTCCCTTTCTTGGGGGGTGTTCTCTTTACGGCTGACACTTTCAAAAAAAGACTCGGTGATGGTCTCACTGCTGCGAGCAAGGGATGGTGCTTGAAGCTCTGGTCGGCCTGAAGTTTCCCTTTGTGCCGTCGGGTTTGCTCTGAGCCATGTGCCTTGTTGCTGAGTCAGCGTTCTGGAAAACAATACGGTGGAAGATCTATGGCTGGCCAAGACATGTGCTTGTGTCTTAGCAGGGTTTGTGTACTGCTTTCCTCTTGAGAGGGCTTCTTTATTGCAAGTTTGCTTGGCCACTGAGAAAATACCTAAAATGAATGATGAATACTGTACTGGAGAAGCTGTGGGAGTTTACAGCCATGCAAAAAGCCATCATACCTGGTCTCAGACCTCAGAGAACAATTGTTCTACAGAAATTTGAGGTTGTTCAATTTTCCACTGAAATCTTTGGACATAAAGAATACGACTTTACTAGAAAACATTAATTTTAATTATCCCAAGGCCTCTGGCACAGGAAAGGTTTTTCTACTTGGGGTAAACATCTCAGGACAGTTCATTCCCAGGTTCAGTGCTGTTCCAATGTGAACCTAGGATGAATTTTAAATCTGCGTTTCCTTCCCTAAGTGGGTCTTGACTACGAAGGCACACTGAGAAAATCATAGCACCTCAGCTATTAGAAAATCATAGCGCTCTTATTGAAAAGAGCGGAGGCTCTTCCAACTTCCAGGTATGAAATTCAGATGCCTGAATTTCGGGAAGTTTACCATCCTGTGAAATTAGCCAGCCATACAGACCTCAGCTAGGCTGGTTAGAGCTGGGTTCTTTCACCCCAACTTTTTAAACCAGGGAAAATGTTGGAAATTTGGGCCACTCATTTTCCCAGCTCATTTTCCCTTCTCACAGGTGAGATGTGGCTCAGTGCTGGAAGGGAGGTTTCTGTCACAAAGGAGGCATTTCTGAGAGCTCACTTACTCATCCAACGGGGTGTGCTGGGCCTGGGATCCAAAAAGACACAGTGAATCGATTGCAAGTGGTTTTCTTGAAAGAAGCAGGAGGTGTGTTAAGCAGATGTCTTCATGGCAATATGGCAAATGAAGCGGAGGAGTTCCCATGTTTTCCTGTGTTTCCGCTTTCTGTGGGATCTCTGGACTATTTTAATAACTGATCAAAAAAGAAGGGTGAGCATGAGCAGCAGGCCAGACAGTCAGGATGTGTGTGACCAAAAGGTTTGCAAGCTGCGGTGCTGCCCGCATTCCCTGAAGTAGAAGAATTTACCGGGAGGATTGGTTCCCGAGAGGGTAATTTTTTTCTGTGATGAGTGCTGTGCCTATCTCCAGCTTCTGTTTTTCTACTTGGGGCTTGGATTTCCCATTACGCAAGCCTATTTGCCTTTTCAAGCCACTATATTCTCCTGCAATGAATGAGACTGGGAATGCTTTGTTGTGCTGAAGGAGAGGTGGCTTAAGCAAGGAACTGAGCTAAGGCCTGATCAGGGCAGGGGGAGACGTTGGAGGGGGGTGGTGTCATCCTCGTTTCGGAGAATTTAGATGCTCAAAACTAGACAGCACAGAGCAAACACCAGGGAAAGGGAAGAGCACTCCTTTTCCAGCCTACCCTAAAGCACAGCTCAGACACTACAGGGAGTGAAACCTCATCCCGCTCCCTTTTTATGACCTCCAGCCTCCCAGGCCAACAGAAGTTTGGGATTTTACTGACATGCTCTCTGCCTAATTTTCGCACAGTGGGGTCAAACCCTGCTTTCAGTTGCTGCAAAATTGCAAAAAAATAATCGCAAGATCTCTTCCTTCCACAGCATCCCCTCGGGCTGAACTTCACTGTGTTCTTGTCCGCAACCTCGGCGAGGGTGACCGAACTCTCCCACGTCTTCCAGCCGGGTCCAGGGCCAGTGTCAGGGCGCAGGGGGGTCGGGTGCGCCGGCTGTGGCCCCGCAAGGGGTGTGTGGAAGACCCCATGGGCCCTGTGCGGGGCTGCTGGGGTAGGCGGGTGCCTGCATCCCTCCGAGGGGACTGGTACCCACGGGGGCTGCCCCTGAAGACGGTGCGTGTCCGCGTGAGCGCTGCTGGGGGAGGGGAGGATGGGGGTGTCGCTGGGGGTTGTGCTTTGTGCGAAGGGGAGACGCACGTGTGTGCCGGCTGG
>NW_010253933.1:0-17520 GCF_000690775.1 Eurypyga helias
CCCCGGCAACTCTGCAAACGCGCTGCCTCCTCTTTCTGTATCTGTGGACGCACACGTGTGCGTGCATCCGCTTCGATTACTCGGCATTTTTCCGGTGGTTTCGTGGGGGAGGTAAATCTCACCCTAGATCTGCTACTGTCGTGGTGACTTCCTTTAATATTTTTTTCAGTAGGTGTTTTCAAACACTTTTCTCTCTCGCTGTTTAATCTTGCTCCCATCGCCGTGTGCCGCTCGGCCTAGCTCGCCGTGCCTGTCGGGGGCACGCAAGGCCAGCAGGGCATTACAGCTGCCTTTCACCCCGGCCAACCCGCTCTTGTCCCGGTTTGCCGTGTGCGGTTTAACCCGCCTGCCGGCCCCTCCCCGCGTCCCTGCAGGTGGGCGCTTGCTGGCGGTGCGCTTCAGCGCTTTGTTCGCGCGTCCGGCTGGTGCCCATCAGATGCGTTCACTCTCCGACCCCTGCGATTATTTTGAGTTTTCCCGTGTGAAGAGGTGACCGTCGTTGACAGTACGTGTGATGGAAAGTTTTGCATCTCCTGACGTAGATGTTACTTGTTGCTGATGAAATATTTTGGCAAAACTTGCTTTTATTTGTACATAACATTTTAAACCTCCAGGAGGTGCTGCAGATGGCGAAGGCCAGCTCTGAGACCGTGATTCCTGCCCCTTATGAATGAGGCCACTTAAATGAAAAATTCCAAGTGCCTTGCCTGCTCATGCTGTTGGTTATCTTCAGAATTACACACCAATTGCTAATTGGCGTCAGGCTGATGACAACCAGAACTACATGTTATTGATCCGGGTTGCAAGTTGTGTGCAGTCGGCTTTGTCATTAAGCTTTTTATTTTCCCCAGGCAAAACCAAAATTATTGAGAAAAATACTTCTTCCTTAAAATGAGATGGCCTTCTGTTGACCCAGGTGGTGCCTTTGTGTTTCTGTCTGCAATTCCTAGGCGGTGAAAAGGGACCAAGGAGGGATGAGGGTTCAGGTCCCTGGAGGTGGCTGACCTGGACCAGCGTGGTGCCCAGTGTCAAGCAAGTGCTACCAGCCAAGGCCCCCCCATGGTTGTGGTTTTACTGGTCAGAGGGTTTTGTTATACTCGAGTTGAGGAATGGATTTAAATTAGCCAACTGGAAGTGATTCTACTAGCATAAGCTCCTGTTTACTCAGTAGTAAATTGCTCTTCTAAGGTAAAAAAGGTCTGGAAGGCGTTGGATTAATCCTTGTCTAGGGTGTGACATGAGTCACATGAGTTATTTAAAGAGTAGTTACTTTGTTACAGTACCTGTAGAATGCCTGGGTGAGAGTTTAATTTAGAAACTCCTTTCCACTTCAAAGCTTGTATCTTTTGATATGTAAAATATATTTCTAAATACTTATATATTAGCATACATCCAGTGTACAGGTAGATGCTAAATAGGAGTAGCAAATACGTATCTGTAGGGAAAAAATGTTGATAGTTACTGGTGCTATTAAATGTTGATAATATTTCTTCAGCTAAAATGAATGCCAAGTGAGGAAATAGAGGTCAGGTTGTATTGTATCAGACTCTTGGACACACTGAACTTGCCTGACTTCAGGTGAACTTTCCCTAAGCTTAGGTTGCTTATGTGACTTTTTCTCAAACTCACTGAGGTTTGTTTTGTACCACATGACTTAAAAATTTTGTGCTTAGTCAGATATGTCTTTTTTTCTTTAATTCCTCTTATTTGTTGTCTTCACAGGAGACCCTCTATGAGATTAAATTTAGTCTCAGTATTTTAAAAAATAGTAAAAAACCAAACACACCCCACCCAGCTTCCTTCAAAAAAAACCCTGTATAAATTCTATGCATTTGACCAAATGTGGACATGATTTTGGACATGTTGGATGATTGTTGTTGCTTTTAATGACCTAGTGAGGGGCTCTTAAAGCATCTTTTATACCTGAGGGAGGCGAGAATGATAGAATGTGAACCTGTTTCAGCAGCAGTTTATAACCCTTTGCATGGGCCATGCCAGGGTTAATTGTATGGTGAATGCGAGTAGTTGCCATTTTCTGAAACAGAGCCCTTCACCTCTGGAAAGCACTGCATTCCTCTCTCTGAGGAGCTGAGTAGCATCTTTGGACAGGTTCAGTTACAAATTCCCTTTGCCAGTTAAATGAGAAAAATAACATACTGAAGCATCTTTGTGGGCTTTGCAGGAGGAAAGGTACACCAGGATGGTCTATCACAACACTTCCCAACAGCACAGGGTTTATATCGTATGGTAACTAAAACACAGATGCTGAACAACTTCAATGGCCTATTTTAGGGGACGTTTAAAAGTTTTGGTGGTAATAATAAACCAAAAATAATTTAGTGATGTGGGTTGTCTTCATCCTGTGGATTTAGCGGGTTGGAGAAGTTCTGCTCTTTATCTCTGTGAGAATGTGGACTTACTGCTCATCTGCGCCTAGCTAAATGCTATTTTGAAAACCAAGGCCGCATATTATGGATTTTGTATGATACAGCTCTTTTCCCTTCTCTGTCGTAGCTTCCTTTGCGATGGTTGGGAGATTCAAGTTTCAAGTGCCTGTTAAAGAGAAAGCACTGCCTTTAAGGAGTGCTTTTTATGAGATGCTGTTCTGCGTTTGCTTTATTTTTAAGGTGGCTAGCCAGTTCTTTGTGAACTCCTGGTGTGCGATTTCATGATACATTTAATCTGCTCCAACGGGCAGCTGTTGAAAGGATCCCATTGATCTGACAGAGAACTGGTTCTGCTGGGTTAGTTTTCTGTCGCATCAGGTTCCCTGTTTGACTTACCGCATGGCTATGTGATTGATAGATCTGATACAATTCCTATTCATGCCTATATGCAGATCTTCTCTGGAGCAGGAAGAAACTGTTCCGATTGCTGCCGGTGAATGTGTAGGTTAGAGTTCAGAGAAGGGGAAATTTTTACACTAATTCATACTGATGCAGGATGTCCATACACATACCCATTTGGAAGCTAGAGGGAGATTCCTAACTTAGGACAGGAGGATCCAAAGCAACCTTCCAGTAAGGGTTACAGAGATAAGAACTGTAATTGCTATTAAGGGAAAACCAGATTTAATTTAGTGAAGACCCAAGGGTTGTCTTTCTGTGCTTTTAATGCATTTAAGTTACAGTGTGTAGTGGATTTTAATGTATGTGCTGGGGTGTTTTTGTAAGGTGGATATGACTTAGGTTTAAAATAAAACCCTCAACCTAATGAAAGCAATACTGTGAGAGATGTTCTTACTCAGTTTGGGTTTATAACCAAGTATTCTGAATAAAATAACTGAAATAGATTTCTCTGAATTTGTCACTTACATAAGCGAGGTTTTTTTCCTCAGAAACAGTAGAAAACTTCACAGAACAAATATTTAAATGGCAATCCACGTTAAAATATGAAAATTGAATAATGTTAAAATTGTATTTATACCTTTCCAATTGCAATGAGCCCTATATCACAGGGATGAGACAAAGCAGCATTAAATCTAGGTGTGGGGTTTTGTGTGTTTGTTTTGGTTTGGGTTTTTTGTTTTGCTTCTAAAAAGGTTTCTTAAATTGATATGAACAAGTGGCTTTGCCTTGTTTTGGGAAAACTGCAGTGGAGTTGATGTTCTTCTTCTAGATATAACTTAATGTTTGTCAGCCTGCGTTGAAAATTCTGGAAGGAAGATTCTGTTACAGAGAAGCAGTGGATTATCCTGTGATTAGGCTGGGTGCTAGTTTTCATTATAAAATTATATTTTCATCTCTCCTGCTGCAACTGACTTGGAAAATTAATTTAACTAGAAAAGCGACAGAATTAAGTGGAAAATAAAGGGTTACTGCTATGTGATGGATTATCTATCTTGGCTGCAATTCATTTAAAAAGTTACCTTAGTTGAACTGAGGCTTTCATCTGATTCTGCCTTTCTAACTTCGAGCTCAAAAATGTCTTGTGGTTTGTTGTCCCATAAGGTGCAGTGTTGCTAAGTCAAATGTGCTGGGATTTTGAGTAGGACAGGTTACCATTCAAAACTATTCTGCTGATTTTATAGTTCTTGCTGTAAGCAGCCTGTGAGCCACTCTTGCATTAATGGCTCTGGGGTCTCTTTGTCCCTCCTTCTATGGAATGTTATTTACTTTTTTTCCTTTCATGCTGCCTGTGTATTGCGAATGGCTCTTTCTATGACAGAATGGACACTCCTGTTTTTGTTATCAGAGATCTTTAACGCTATAGAGAGGTCTCTGATTATGATGCTCAGGAACTAATGTTCAAGACTGTAAGCATGGTGTATACTGTTTTAAAAGCCTCTCTAAGTAAAATTATAGTTCTGTGTTGTTCTGGTAATCTGACGCTTGTGTCTCATTCACACTTTCCAAAATTTGTTACTGCTGTGCTTAATCAAGTTTTTTTTTGAGCAGAAAAAATAGTTGCAGGTCTTTCTTTTCAGCAGTTTTTATGTATATGCTGCAAATTAGATTGGACTGTGCTTAGTGAAATACCACGCTGTAGCAACTAAACCTATGGTAAACTTTGATATTTGCTCTTGCAGAGATTTATTTACAAAACTCATGTAATTCTTGCATAAGAAGCTGTATGATTTCATAAGTAATACTTAACGCTGCCTCAGATCTTTATACTAAAACTTTGCCTAAAAAGAAAGATGTGCCTGCATTAATTCTCTTCCAAAGCAAGTTCTATTCCTTACCAGTCTTAGAAGTTACCACCGCAGCCTGAGCATATTGTACATGAACCTATTAAATATAGCATTCAGAACATTAATAATAATTTAGTACATCTGTAGGTTGACAGGAAGAGTTTATTGTTTTTTTAAATTAAAACTTTATGTTTTGGGAAATAATTGGTCAAGATTTTCTGTCAGCTAATAACCATTTGAAGAAACTGTAGAAATGTTAAACCCCTATGTAGTATTTCTGTAAGGAGTGGTTTTAATTCAGTTGTCAGAGTCAAGATGGTCATGGTGCAATTTAAAAATATTTTGTAGAATCCTTACAGTGCTGTGCTGCTAATGAGGCAGTGCAGAGCTCGTAGTTGTTAATTATTCACCTTGTCTCTGCATGATAGTAATAGTGTTGGGGAAGGGAGATCTAGATTGGCTTTTCTAAACGAAAATGAACGTTCTGCATTAGAAATACCCAGACTGGAGACCAGGCTGTAGTTTTCATTGCTTCTGAAGGTTAGGCGTTGTGATTCAATGATCAAACTTTGTCACATAATTTGGTGCCTTTTAAAAAAAATGTTAACTCATGCAGTTGGAATTCAGACTTGTCAGGAAGAAGATTAAGTATATTTTACGAGAACTTGAATGGCATAAAAATAAAGAAAATAATGAATAACTTGCTTTGGGTTTGTTGTGGTTGCAAATAACCAGCAGAGCTTGTTTTAAAGTTAATTTATTAAGTGGAAGAGTAAAGGAGTACGTAATCACTGGCAGGTTGGCTGGTGCTGTGTAGTGATAACTTACAGAAAGTATGCTGTGCTTTCCCACTCTTGAAATCTGCCTACCTCCTTCATGCTTGGCCCTCCTGTCCCTATGCTTTTTCTCTCTCCCCATCCAAATTCTTCCTACAGATAAGGTCCAAAACCTCTGAGACCTGGAAAATCCTGGCTCCACAGGAGCTGATTGAGTGCTAGAAGAGGAGCAGCTCTGCTGGTGAGCATGTGGAAATTTGAAGGGACTGCATGATTTTGATTTTCACTAAGCTTTACCACAGCAGGGCTTTGCGTCTTCACAGCGGGATGAGTGCTCCACCATTGTAAGGGTACTTTAATAGCAGGGGCCAAATTCAGACCTGGGAGAGCAATTTTAGGTTGGGTCATGTGTTGCTCTGAAACATTACAACTGCTCTTTTGGTTGGTGTGTTTTTTTTTTTTTTCTGTGAAGAATCACTTTCCCTTATGTCACAAACCACTTCTTTTTTTCCAGAATCTGCTTGTCAAATGGAACTTCTCTTTGTTAAATGGAAACAAAACCACATCTGTTCTGACTGGCTTGAGGGCCAAAACCAGTTAGCTCTCCATGCAAAGGAGATGTGGGTGGCATTATAGTGGCTGTCTGTGGGGGCCATATTTCATTTTTGTGTGATCCTTTTGGTTCTCTCTCTCTTTCTCCTTCATCCCTTCCAAAACATTCAGAACTATAAGACAGCAGTAGATAGAAGCTGTGTTTATTTTCAGTAATAATAGTAATTCTTGGTATTTAAAGAATGGACCTTAAAAGTCAAGTTAAGTTAGTTACTCTCGTTAACTTCCGGGGTTTGCTGAAGTCACTGGGGTGCTGCTGAGCAGCAGCAGCACAGGAGCAATCTGCCTGCAGAACTTGGAAGATAAATGTCACTAGGAAATTTACTGGTGCCCAAAATTAAAAGCAAGATTTGTAAATTGTTTTCCCCTAAGGGAATTCACACGTGACACAAATTGATACTGCTTCCCATGTGTAAATAAATAACCAGCTTTTTTGAATGAGTGGATTTTTACTTCTTTCTGCCTTTCGCAGCACAGCCTTGCTGGTAGGATGAAATTCAGACAGCTCTGCTAGATTGCACTGTTTCTTGCTAAGTAATTGAAGCAACCAGTACACATTGATTGCTGGTCTCTTGCCTTCTTGCTGTGAGGTTTGGCTGCTGACCTCCTCCCTTGCCTACCCTAGGGCTGTGTGGTGGCGATGCATTTCTTCCTTCTCTCTGCCACCCCTGCGGCACAGTGCTTCTGGTTGGACACAGTGCTGTGCTATTTCACGTGTGCCTGGGAGGTTGGAGTGCTAGACTAAAAAGCTGTGAAACCTCACACCCTGCCCTGGGACAGAAAATGTAGCAGGGAGAAAAACCGGAGAGAGTGTACAGGGGGAAACAAGCAATCATGGGGTACCTGACAGTGCGGCAGGAACCTGTTTTTTTCTGAAACTGCTGTCAAGGCAGAGTTACATTATGAGTATCTATTCTCTCGCCTTTCAGGAGAGAATAGATAGTTGGGGGATGTCAGTAAAGGGGAAGAAGCTTAATCCTCTTGGACAAGCGTGCGTGCTTACTGGCATTAGGTAGACTTAGTTGACTGGTGAGTGTTGAAAGTTCCCATGTCGGTGGTGAGATGCTGGCAGTGCGGATGAAGGTGGTGGGTTTTTAGAGTCCCTCTGAATGGTTCCCAGGTGCCATATTCAGGGTTGCTGTTTGTGACAGTCCTGCAGCTTGCTCCTGAGAGCAGCAGCTCAGTGAAAAGTTTGAACAGTGCTCTTTGGTCATTAGCTGAAGTATGAAGTTTGTGGCATTGGTGGAGTTAGTATTTCCAGTCCCTTACCCTTAGATACGTGACTTCACTCAACAGTTTGGTGAAATCCCAGTATGATAAATTAGCTGTCTCCATGAATCCTTTGTCCTTATGATTAACAATTTCAAAATAGTTTTATTAGCCTAATTATTCCTGTGGATGTCTAATTACCTGTGAGGTATTCTGATCAGAAGTAAAATATAGGTGAAACTTGAGGATGTCCTATAAGGCTGATGTAATGATTATGTTACATAGCTTTTAAGCTGAGCTGTGCTAACACACTTAAAGAGCAATGAAGACTAGAAGCAGACTGAAAATTGGAAGGTTTTCTGTGTTCCTAGTCATGCTTTCAAAAGTAGTGTGAACTTCAGTGTCTCGAAGGTCAAGATCAATGTTGAATGTCTGAGAGTTTTCCTAATATGAACAAATAATTATTACAGATGTAAGCAAACTATGTGTTAAGTATACCTGCTTCAGGATAGTGCTACAAAAATAGTTAATTTAACAGACCAGAAAAATGTTGTGTATTTACTTGTTGATCATTGTTTCTGCCCTGTAGGAGTAATATGGACAAGATCATAAGCTTGAGCTATAGCTTTAGACTCCTGAGAAGAAACATATTCAGATTCAAAAGGATTGCAGTTCAGTTGTAAAGTTGCTTTTCCCTTCTCACTTCTTTGCTTTGAAGACGTTTTATTACAGGGATGGAATTTAAACTTATATTTTATTCCTGTTAGTGTCTTGTGCTTCCAGCCTCTGAGCCACTTCAGACTAATAATTGGAATGTTGTTAGAGTTAGATTAGAATTCTTTTTTAACAGCATTTTTCTAGACAGGAAATCTGGTTCAGCGTAGCAAATCTTCGATTTATCCTGCTTGTACAAGGTGGAGTTAAGCAGGGTTCTGTGGAGTTCCTAAGGTAACTTCGTCCCACAGTGGGTACCAGGTGTCAAGTTCTCGTGTAGTTATGCAGAGCCATTTCCAGTGTGAGTTTTGCTTCCAGATACCAGGATTTGTATGCATATTCAATAATGTTTTCTGTATTGATGATAAACAACAGGGAGAATGAAATTATCACAATCCATGCTGCTTTTCTGAAAATATTTCATCTAAAAATTAGATGTTGCAGTTTATCTTAGGAGAGGAAATACCTGGCTATGTAACATAATAGAGTATTTACAGATTGTAGTAGAACATATGATAGGAAAAGGGATTTTGCGTTTTATTAGGAAGAACTGGTTCTGTCATGTTAGAAGACTGCTGGAGAAAGAAGTTGTTTCCTTACATCTGTGAACTTTGAAGGAAAAGCTTTATTTTTGAGGCAGTGCCATGCACCTATATATGGTACGATAAGATGCCATTGCTGTTGTGGAGTATGATTCAAGTTAACTGCTAGGTTAACTTTTTCCTTCCTTAATGCAAAAAGGTAATTTAATTTGAATGTCTTTTTCCTTATAGATCTTTGTTGTGTAGACAGCTGTAGCTCTAAATAGCTGTTTCTTCCAGATATGTTATTTGGAGTGCTACTCTAGGGTTTTTCTTTGTGGTGTTATGAAAACTCACAGCTGAATGAGGTTTGAACAGGCAGGTAAGAAGGAGATGGGAAACAGTGGAAACCGTAGTCCTGCTGACTGTGTCTCAGCTTGGACAAACTAAACCTGTTGAGGGAGTCTCTCTTAACAGAGATTTTCCTGAGCTTTGTACTTCAAGCATGAGCCTGCAAAACTTCAGCATGTCTGTAGCCAGAGAGATGATTAAGGGACTGGAGCATATTTCATTTGAGGCTGAGAGCTGGGACTATGCAGTCTAGTAAAAAGAAGGCTCAGGGATAGCTTAGCAATATGTTTAAATTCATGATGGGAGGGAATGAAGAAGAGAGAGGCAGACTTGTCAGTAGTGCCCACAAGAGGACAAAAGGCAATGGACACAAATTAAAAATAATGAATCTCAATCTTAACATCAGAAAACTTGTGTCTGATGGGAGGCTTTGCCCTGAGTAAGAACTGCATCCTGATACATGTACTTCTACATTACATTGCTGGTCTTCTTAATACTTGATATATCGATGTTAAGATATTCCTGTAAAACACTTGCATTGACTGTTTGCTCTAGGATAAAACTGTAGACCTTGGAAACAACAAATCTGGATACAAAATTTTTTAAGGGAGGAATGATGTCAGCTTTCCCTTTCTCTTCTAGATAAGCTTATGTGGTTTAATTTGAGATTTATTACCCGATGTTCTTTTGTTGTGCAGCTGACACAGGAAGTTTATATTAGTAGCTTTTCTAATGAATGTAGAGAAAAGCTACTTATTGTGGTTCATGTGTCTGAGTGTTTATGCTTCTTCAGATCAGTGAAACAAAGATGAAATCCCCTGCTAAATGCCCCCGGGGCAGCTGGTATGCTTTCTGCCGGCTAATTAAGTAGAGGAGGATCTTGGATTTCTTGTACAAACCCCCTTTTCTAAAAAAGCCCTGGAGGTTTTGCCTTTTCTTTTTGATGACAGGTAGTTTGAAGTCTGGGATTAAAAAAAAAAAAAAAAAGGTGCCTTTAAAGTATATTGCAAGCAATGAAGTGAAAAATAAACTTTTGGATTAACGTGGTAAGAACAAATTTATTGTTCTCGCCAAATGTGAGCAAAATTCACCTACTTTATCAAACCCTGTAAAAAAAGAAACTGTCAAGCCCTCTTATGTACAATTCAGGGTGGTGGTGTGGTGTTTTGTTTTCTTTTTCCCCTGTGGAACACTGTATGAGTGATGAGAAAAAGCATTAGAAAGAAAAGAAGGTGAGACCTGTTAGGTGACTGATGTAGTGTTTGACCTAAGCAAAGCATATTAAACCAGCCAGATACTGTCTTTGTTTTACACAGGTGTTCTTTTTGATTGCAGTTTTTTGGTACAACAGTTAGGTTAACTCAAATCTATTTATTTGGATTTTTTTTATTACCTGAAAATCTGACCTACATTGTGAGGATGAATGGATGAATGGTGACAGGCAAAATCCATTTTAGTATTTGTAATAAATTCTTAAACCAAGACATATCCTTCACTTAACTCTTTTTCATGCCTTTTGTTGGGAAAATGCAGAATGGTTAGGGGTTTATTGGATTCATTCACGTTGAGTGCAGTACATCCACGTTTCTCCGTATGACATGCTGGCCCCAGTGTGACTGTATGACAGGAGCTGGGTCCTGCCTGCAGTGTGCCAGCCGGCTGGTCCCTGCCGCCGACCCGGCTGCCAGAGCAGTGGAAGCATTGGTAAATAGCCTGCTGCAAGTTCTTTGGCTGCCACTTTTTCTGTTTTTTCTTCCCAAACAAATTTGCAGTGAGTGAAGTGGGATTCTCTTCCGTTTTGCAGAAAGCTGGTGCAGATCAGATTACAAAACTAATGTTAACTGGAGAAGGGCTTGTGTGCCTTGGAGCTTTTCTTCCCCCTCTTCTGCCTTGGGAGCTAGTTTAACAGATAATAATACCTCTTGCATAGGTGCCATTATTACCTCTGGCTCAGTTCTTTGTTTTGGTCTTCTCAAGGGTCCTTTCAAAGAACCTTTAAAGATGATCCATGCTCCTGCCAGCATATTCTTTTAGGTAATCTAACCTAATGACAACCTAACCAAGTAGATCTTCCTTTTTTTCCCCCTAGGTGCTGGGCTCAAATGGATTTATTTGGTTATTTTTCATCATGCCCAAAGAAAAGTATTACTTTAAATCTCTTGAAGTAGCGGACTGTTATATGTAATGGTGCTCATTGTTCAGTGGCTCACATACCTTCTAGACCGTGGTGAATTCACAGGTTACCTTTATATTCGGGTGCAAAAGTGGGGGCATTTTAGGCATTCATTAGGTGGGTACAGCTAAGTAACCTCTTTGCTCTCTGACCAGATATATGCTATTCCTTGGTGGCATTGAATTCCCAATTCCTGTTCTGTAACTTTTGTAAATTGTAGTAAAATTAATTTTACAACAGAGTGTAGTTTATTTTACTCATGCATAATGCCATGTTTCACTTCTTTTTGACAATGGCAGATCATATGGAAGGTAGTGAGAGGAGAGATCATTCCAGGTGTAGAACTTGACTTTTCACCAAGTTCAGTTTCATACTCTGCAGTTCATTAAGCTCTTAAAATGCAATACTTCATATTACTTCATAATCACAACCTTGGAAAAATGATAGTGAAGGGAGTGTAAGTGGGCTAGGTATATAAAGTGATGGTAAGATACCCCAAGTAGACCTGAAAGCCGTGGGACCGAGGAAGAAGTAAGTTTTACAAACTGGAACAGAGATACTGTGTTTGAATTTCACATTCAATGCCCATTGGAATTGATATATTGTAGATGTTAAGCACCATATTTTATCACAGTTGATGTGTTTTGGGGTCAGAATGGGATGTTTTTAGCTTGTTTACTTGTTTGTCTTGGTTTCACCTGTATTTATAAAGTCATCTCTGTGTTGTTTGTACCCCCTCCCCCCCCTTCTTTTTTAGCACATGTGAGCAGGATAATTTTGCAGTGTGTGAGAACTAAATTCTGCATCAGAAAATAACATCTATCTACTCCCAAGAATCCCTGGTCAACCTTACCTCTTGTCACCTGACACTAAGGGGACAAGCAGGTTCTTTTAGGGATCCTTGGTGGAATGACACTGGCACTAAAACGTTGTTACAATTAAAGCTTTATTTTCTTAACAAGATGATGTGATTAGTATAGCACAGAATTTAAGATTAGAAAGGCCAATTTCTAGATTAGATTTCTACAAGCCAAATCAGTATAGTACAATTTATAAGTAGTGTAATACAGAATTTATAATACAACTTATGATTTCTCATCACTTAGATCCTAACGTATGATTTCTAATCACCTAAGTAATACAGAATTTAAAATACAACTTAATTCATGATTTCTCATCACCTTGGCCCTCTGCAGATTGGGTCAATTCTTAGTACGTGGTTTGCTATATCAATGTAACAACCATAATCTAGTCTGGAAAATCATATAATAGCATACGAGCCAGTCACTCTGTCCTCAGAGGAAGCAGATGATGTGACCCTCTGGGGGTCACAGGTCCTGAGATCCAGCAGCAGTGCTGGTCTAAGTTCCCCACTCAGGACTTGTAACTGCTTGATTTTTTCAGACAGTGCTCTGTGTGCTGTGATGGGGTCATCACCATCACTGGGTTGGTTGGGTACCTGGGACCTTCAAGGCTGGTAAGGCAGGGAGTAATTGGCTTGGCACCCAGGAATCTTGAAGCTGGTTGGGAGTGGAAAGAAGAAATCTGTTTGGTTTGTCTGCTTGTTTCACAAGATCCTTAGGGCCTGGAATGGTAGGAAAGGGAATGACTATATGATCTCAGTGGTGGTCTAAATGAGCTTGAATGAGCTGTCTTATAACTTATTTTTAATCAATGGAAGTAATATGAATGAAAATGAGTAATACTGAAAGATCAGTGGGGTAAAAACTGGAAACTGAAAGAAATTGAAGGTTCTTTTTTCACTCTTTCTTAACCAAAAGTACTGCTTTGCCAACAACAGGATTGATTCTGTGGAGACTAAGAGACTTGTTCTGCGCAATACTGCTATGATCTTTAAGGTCCCTTCCAACCCAAACCATTCTATGATTCTGTGATTCTATGTTGAAGTGCTGATCAGTTCATAACATACATGTAGTAATGCTGGAAATACGCTACACAATATTGCATAGTATACAACAGAGCTTTCAAAGCTTGTATATAAGCACAGATGCTTTCCATGTTATGTAACAGATGCTCAGAGGGCTGATGCACCTCTCCTATGAAGAAAGGCTGAGAGAGTTGGGCTTGTTCAGCCTGGAGAAGAGAAGGCTTTGGGGAGACCTTACAGCACCTCCCAGTACCTGAAGGGGCCTATGAGTAAACTGGGAGGGGACTTTTTACAAGGGCCTGTAGTGACAGGACAAGGGATAACGGGGTTAAATTGAAAGTGGGGAGGTTTAGATTAGATACCAAGAAGAAATTTTTCATGGTGAGGGTGGTGAGGCACTGGAACAGGTTGCCCAGAGAAGCTGTGGATGCCCCATCCCTGGAAGTGTTCAAGGCCAGGCTGAATGAGGGTTTGAGCAACCTGATCTAGTGGAAAGTGTCCCTGCCCATGGCAGGGGGCTTGGAACTAGATGATCCTTAAGGTCCCTTCCAACCTGAACTATTCTATGATAAAACACCTCACATGCTTTTCAGTGGAAACCTAAGCTAGATTGCATTTGTGCAGGTATGGTTTCTATGTACAAGTGCATTCTGCACTATGCAGAAGGAATCCTGCAGTTACATTGTGTATGAGCTGTATTTAAGAATTACCATGGGATTCTGCCCTTCAGAACTGGACTGTCTGAAAGATTAAATAAAAATGCTTTTGTAACTGCTTGATCAATTTTCATAGATTTTATTTAGTACTGATTTTACAGACAGTTACAATTAATCTTGGATTTGAGGCTGACTTAAAATCTGTGTGCATTAATCAGCTACATTTAATAGGTTTCTGTATGTTGGGGAAGCAGAAGAGATGTATGAAAATGCAGGTGGTATAGGTCGGTATGTAAGAGTTTGTATAGATTCTGAGATAAGGAATTTGGTGTTCTTCAGTGATGACTGCTGTCTTTCTTGAGATACCTAGTCAACAAGAAAACTTAGTATTACCAACGAATTACATCCTCTTCAGAGATTAGGTAGAAGAACCACGAGGAAGGTGTCTTTGGACAGAGCATCTGAAGGGACCTAAGGAAAGCAGAAATCTTTAAAACAAATTTGTGTTGAATACACTAGAGTAACACTGAGCTACTGAAAAAAGACTTGGTAAATCATTGTGAGCTGTGACGTTACTGACTTTTGGTTTTGAGGAGAAGAAGAAAATTGAAAGGAGTGGTTCTAGATCCATTTTGAATAGAGTTCCTGCACATGGATGAATGAGTGGAAAGTGTCAGACCTTTATGTATGACAGGGATTAAATGACGTGTCACGTGCTTGTATGCAGAAGGGTGTGTGCAAGTGGTATGGTCCAGCCATCTCATCTCGCTGTCTGTCTTTTTGAGACTTGACTAGTGGAGGGTTGTTAAAACTAAAATGTTAATGTTCATTGTTGATCACACATGTTCGAAGACCTTTTTCTTTGCCAGATAGAGACACGTTCTGGAAAGGTTAAATTCCTGTTTGTGTGGGGGTGTCATTGTTGATCACACATGTTCGAAGACCTTTTTCTTTGCCAGATAGAGACACGTTCTGGAAAGGTTGGGGTTTTTTTTTTTTTTTTGTTGAGAAAAAAATATCTTTGTTTTGAAAAAAATATCTCAGTTTTGGAGCAACTAGGAGCAACTAGGAGGAAATTAGTCCAGCTTAAATCCTGGATTAATATTTGTGCTTGTGGGGTTTTCATATGCTTTTTGTGAAGTGTGTGCAGAGTGGAACACAGAAAACTGCTTTTAGGTTGTATCCTTTCAGAAGTGAGGTGTGGCCGTATATAATAACTCTTGAGAACGTTTCTCTTGCACGAACCAAAGTAGTTAAAAGCATTTCTATTGGCTCTGCTGCACTGAGGGCAGGAGTGCATGGTTCATAGCATGAAGGAACAGGTTGGCTGTAAGGGCATGCTCACACTAGAGAGAAGGATGGCAGCAAAAACATGAGGACAAGATGAAACTCTGACTTGCTGCCGATTGTGAAATGGGAGTAGCAATTTGATGTGGAATGAAATTGCTTTATTTCACTGCTGACTTTTGAAATTGGCAAAGAGAACTTGTCTGTAGCAGCGCAACAACTTTTCCAGTAGTGGAAAAAACCCCATCTTTCTTACAAAGCTCTTTTTTTTTTTTTTTTTTGAGTCTGACCACTGGTAATCCTTTGTTTTCTTCTTCTGCAGGAGACAGAAGGATGTAAAGGCTTCATGGTTTATCCAACCTGAGCTTCTGTTACACTAGATCAGTTTTCTAAATAGAGACTGGATGCTAAAACCAGTCTGTGCTTCAGTTGTGGTGTAGTTGGCATGCTCTCTGCTGTGAGGGTTAAGTTTGGAAGACTTGTAAGGTTCAGCGTACCTGAAGAAGTGCCTTCTGACAGGGAATGGTTGCCTGTAACCTGTTCTATGCAGTCGTTTTCCGTGACCCTAATTTGTTACGCTAAATGGTTGTCTGTGACAATTTTGTTTCACTGTATGATAGTGCGTTACTTGTGTAGTCGGTTGTCTCTCAACTGAAATGCTTATCTGGGTAGTCCTGTTTATTACAACTACTCTGGAATGCTTCACATTTCTACTTGTTCAGTAGACTAGAGAAGGGCTTTGTCTCTTAATTGACGTAAAATGAGTCTTCTGACCAGGTGGGAAAGCTGCAGATTTTTCTTATCTTTATCCCTGGTTGCTCACCTGGTGAGCCTAAGGAGGGGAGTGGAACATCTTTTAAGAGGAAGGAGACGTATAGCTACTAAGTGCCTGGTTCCTACTTCAGTACTTGAAACTGCTTTCTCAAACAGATTTTATATGTAGGTCCCACTGAGAATGCAGGCTGTGCAGATTGCCTTTACTGTCAAAACACTCTATTGTGTGGAGTATTCAAAAGGCAGGAGAAGGAAGAAACCACGGAAGAGTAGCTTTATTCTAAACATAGAAACCTTTTTGTGTTGTCAGTGCATCATATTCATGATGGTGAAGAATATCCCACTGCAAGTCATCTCTGTCTGAGGAGAAAACACAGGAAAATGCACTGAAAGAGTTTTCATACAAATAAACCACAAACTCTTTATGTCCAAAAATCTTGTGTGTTGTTCTCTTTCATTAGCCAGAAGAAGAACATGTCTTTTAATTTTGCAATCAAGTTCTTAAATAGTAGTAAGCACATAGTCTTTGGTTTGGGGTCTCACAGAACTTAAGCAAGTGATTTGCAATCTTATTTTTCCAAGATGTTTTTAAGTGTTACTTACTGTCATCTTACTTTAACTTGAGGAAGCAGTCAGGATTCCATCCTGGTGTTGGTTGAATAATTCTTCTGTGTGCTTTTTCTGTTTGGCCATTATGTGGCCTTTATATATGAGTCTCTTTTGGAAGTGAAGATCTGGTTGTCTCCTGCAAGTAGATAAAACTCCTAGCACAGATGAAAAAGATACATCAAGGAAAATCTTGGTCTTTGTTCCTGTATCCTTAATAGCTAAAAAGTTGGTTTCTTCCCTCTGCCTCAACCAACAGTTGTGTAGCCAAAGTAACAAGAGGATTTGTGCCTCAGTGTCTACCAAATGAGAATTTTGTTAGTGATGTAGGTGAGTCTTACTCGAGCTGAATTGTGCTGACTTGGTGGTTCCTTCCTTGGGATGTCTTTTTAAATTTTAATATATCTCTTAATTCTTTTATTACTTATATTATTGGAATTTTTAAAGGCTTTGTTCTATAAGCAGACAGAACAGGACATGTCAATATTTGTCTGTGACCACATCCTGTGAAAACATGACTAGTTATTCCTGTTGAGACTTTTTTTTAAGATGAGCTCAGAATTTTGTAATGAAACTCATACACTGAATTAAAAAGCTTTGTGATTTGTGTGGAAACGTCATGTGGACAAACAATACATGAAAATAGCTAAGCAAATAGCAATTAAAACACGGACAATAACTTTCAGTCATGAGGTATTGTCGGTGCTGTTTTCAGATGTGTGGAGGGAAAAGCTCTCAATTGTTCTTAAGTCGCTGGTAACTGAATCCATGTTTGTAGAGCTTGACAACAAAAGGCTTTTTGTTCACAATTTGTATTCATCTAGCACATGCTAATTACTGGACATAAAGAGAATATAGTGTATGAGCAGGCCAGTAAAACATGTTGCTTAATTTGTGATTTACTAGAAATCCGTAATTTATATTAAAATATTTAGGATTACAGGTAGAGGCTACTCATTGGGAAGTTTTAGATTTCTGCGTGAATGAGCATGGTGTAATTACTTCGAGGAGGCACATACTGCTGTATTTGATGTGACACCAAGATGTGCAACCTAGGCAAAACTTTGTGAATATTACTTGCAATAATTTAATTAATTTAATGAGACAGTTACTGACCGGGGCAGAGCCAGTGGGTGCTTGATAAAAGCACCAACAAGACCTTTTACTCCTGCTGTTTGCAAATAAAGCATCCTACACAAAATTATTGCAATGCTTTTCCCAAAATTTGTTCAATTCCCGGAAGCTTTGTTCTCCAAGTAGTTGCATGACCATATGTGATTTGCATGTCAAGTAAGCATGACTGACATTCTGCTGCGCGGT
>NW_010253933.1:17551-32804 GCF_000690775.1 Eurypyga helias
CGTTGATCTCGTCGGTGTGACACTTGTGCCTCCTGCACTCTTTACAAGAATCAGCATGCTTTTTGTGGGATGTTACCCTAATCCCGATGAAAGGTGGAACTGTACAAGATTTGGCATGCACAATTTTACTGATATTTTTCTGTTCATTGCATAAAATGCAATGGTCCCTGATAAACAGGGACTGACCGGAAAGAACAGAAATAACATTTGATACGGCATGGGCTCCCTGCCCCTCCATGTAATGTTTTGAATCGTGTTAACTGTGCAAGTCATGTTCGTGATTAAAACAGATGTGTCCAAAGGCAAAAACATAATAGTTCTCCAGTTATATGAAGTGCTTTGAGATGGTTGGCTGTGACTTGATAAATGAGCACATCACTTTAAATTGTTGGCTTGGGAATTTTTTGTGGTGTATGGAACAGAAACTTTGAGGTTTTTCTTCTCCATTTGAGAGGTGTGCAAGCTGACTTGCTAGCGGAAAGGTATGCATGTGGGGAAAGTACTGGAAAAGGACAAACAGCAAATTTTAAGTTCTTTGTCAGTGTGGGTTTCTTACGATGGTCACTGGTTTAAACTCCTGTGTTCCTTTTCTGCCCTTTTCCAGGTAGTGGTGCTACAGCGGTTGTCCAGGCAGCACTATGCAAACCCAGGCAAGAACGTGTAGCAATAAAGAGGATCAACTTGGAAAAATGCCAAACCAGTATGGATGAATTACTTGTAAGTAAATCAGAGGGGGAAATATTACATAGAGGCTATCTTCTGTTTTGGTTTTTGGTTTTCGCTTGGTCCAAGAGTGAGGGTAGAATTTTATGCAGGATAATAGTGAAAAAAAGATTTTAAAATGACCTAAAAGAAGTATGCCCTTCCGTTAAAAGTATATTTTATTGATGTATATTTTTCTAATGCCACAAAACCGAGAAGTGCAAATTTGAATCTTGGGATAACCAGCTGTTGACAACCATGGGAAGAACCTTACACCTTGCTTTCTAGAGACTCAGTTTTCAAGGGATTACTGTCTGGTTGTCCGTCTTTTCTTAATAACGAGGAAAGATAAATTTTCCTTCGGTTAAACACAAATTAAAAATAGAAAGATAAAATTCAGTAGGTCTCCTTAAAATGTCTAAAACACCAAAACCTGGCAAAAACTAGTTGTTGGATCATTTTGTAATGATCACTTTTGAGGGGGAATGTAGGAATAGCTACACTGCTATCTACACAAGGAAACTTAAAGCTAGTTAACATGTGTTTGTCCAATAGGCCATACCAAGCCATCTGAGGAATGCTGTTTGTTTGGGTCCCTGATCAGAGGAGGAAGGGACCTGTAACGTGGCCCTTTGTAAAAGGCACTGCAAAAGTTTTTCCTCTGCACTGGTTATGGCAATCCAGACAAAGTCACAAAGAATTGCTAAAAACCAAAACCTGTTCCTTTGTAATGCTCCTAGTCAGGTGCTTATAAGACTAATGCATATATATAGGCAGCATAATGAGAGTTGAAGGACACAAAACCATTCTAAAAGTGAGAACACTCTCTTCTGTTCCACAGGTTATACTACTGCCTAGAGACTGTGGGCTTTTTCTAATGCAGAAATTCCTGCCTCTGAAGGAAATGAGCTCCTCAGCAGGGAATTGCCAGTGCAAAAGATATCTTGAATTTGATTCAGAGGGTATGGTCCATCCAGTTTCTTCAGATAAAATGGCTTGTTTACAGTGGAGGACCCAAAATGCTCTTCCCCTGGTGATTGATGGCATTCGCCTTCAGTTTATGTAACAGTTTGTATGGGACGTTGTTGTGTTTTTTAAAAGAGGATTGTGGTAGTGGAAGCAGCCTCTGAGGTAGTGAGACTTATGTCAACCAACAACTCAAAGATAGATTTTGAATTGTGTTTAGAAAGAACAGCCCAAGGTGAGATGCTGTGTTTGATGTATTAACATCTACAGCCCATAAAGAACATTTCTGTAGAACCGAAAATACTTACCATCGTAATATAAAATGGCTAAAATGTGGTGTGTTTTTTTTTTTTATTAGAATTTGAACTACTAGTGGGAATTAAGAGTTAAAAAGTTAAAACAAATAAAACCAGAAAAAAACTACTAAAAATCTGTGATAGACATCCAGGTGGTCTAGAGAAACTACTGCAGTTAGTTACCAGCTTGTACAAAGTTCCCTTAGCAAGTGTTTGTGTATCTTTGCTGCTGACATCTCCACTATCTAACAAATGAGGCAATAGGTCATGAATTTTTGGTCCCATGTTGCTTTCTTTTGGTACAAAGACATCTGTCCATACCATCTTTTTCAATTTTTCTAACATGTCAATTTCTGCTTTTCTGTGTTCAGATTTTGTGTTTCTTTTATTTGTTGATCTGTTTTGATCTGAACATAAATTCTGGCTTTCTGAGTTCCTGTTTAGGAGGATAAAAAAAAAAAAGGGCCATGTATTACTCATTTTATTTTTATAGGTGCATACACACATGGGCATGCCTACATATACATATTTTAAGTTTTTCTTGTGAGGCAAAGTATACTTACTCTGACTTTACTCTGACTGAGCTATAATACAGAGATTTAAAAATTTTGTTTAAAAAATAGAGATGTTATTCTGGAAAAGGGTGTATTGACACTTTTATTTCAGTTGATAACACTTGAATGCTCTTGTGTTTTGGGTTTTTGACATAATTTTTGAATCTGGTCAGTTTTTAATCACTTATTTTTCTGATCAAAGAGTTTCCATTGGCACAGGGGTTTTCTGAAATTCTGTCTGCCCTCTGAACATGCTGATTTGTAAAACCCTGCAGCTGAGGGCTTACAGATGGTGTGCAGAGGCACCCTCAGAAATTCTCAGCTGTGTGGCCTTCAGAGAAGTGGAAAATGCAGCAAGCCTGGTCCCCACAAAGCAGATTTAGGATTTGGTCTCGTGTCAATTAAAATAGAAAGGCAGTGGGGGAGGGAGTTTAAATACTATGAAGGTTACACAAACCGCCATACTTCTGAAACTGAATACTCTGTTTCCTGCAATGTCCTGTGTTCTCACTACTGTAAGCTAAATGTAACCTAATCCCCCGAGCCAAAGAAAAAGTTCCTGTCCTTAGTATTGTCCTGACTGGGTATCTTCCACCATCCCCTTACCTCCAGCTTTTAAAACCAAACCAACCACTCAACATCACAAACCAAAGAATATTCTATAGAGTGCCTTATTTGATTGAACAGACTATCTAAACTGTTTGCATTTCTGCTCTGGATAGCCCTTTGAGGCACGCTCTCTGGAGGAGCCTCTCGCGTGTTGTTCCCAACCCCTCAAACAGCTGTACCCCAGGTGTCCAAGGAGGAGGCTGCAGGGAAGCACCCACAGAGCTGCGTCGCCCTCCTGGTCACTGGGAGCTGGGCCCGGCCCTGTGGGTGCTGCAGCTGAGCACTGAAAGGAGCCCTCTCCCAGTTGCTGATTAACTGTGTCACCCGCTTGCCCTCAGGCCAACACACCTTTTTGTGCAGCTGCTCAGTGAAACTGGATCAGGAATAACCTGGCCGAAAAGAAGTTAGCTTTTAACCTGGGCGTGTTTCCTGATGCAGTGCACAAACACTTGTGATAGCACAAGGGAGGGAGAAGCAGAGGAGGGAGGGAGAGGTTTTAAGAGCTGTTACGCCTATGCTGTTGAACGTCTAAAGTGATATGAATGTGGAGAAGGCTCCGGGGCGTTATCCTGGAACTCCTGTTGCAAGCTTTTCCTCTGATAGTGTATTTTAGTTGAATGCTTTTCTCTCTCACCTGTGTGTATCGTGGGCCTCAGCCAAATAACTGACGTTTGTGGAGACTTGCCATGCCATTCTGTGTGCGATAGCAGCTCTCCAGAACTGTTATTTTCCTGACTAAAATTTAGTCCCTCATCTTTCCTGGGGTGCTTTTTGTTTGTTCATTTTTGGTTTGCAAAGACTCTCTTTGGAAAAAGTCAGCAAAGCTGAGACATAAGGTGTCTTTGGCCATGGTTGCTGTGATAGCTCAATTTTTCTTGATGATGTGATGCAGGCAGACAATATATATTCAAATCCCTTTTCAGTTAAAGGTATTGAAGTTTACCACAGTCAATGAGTTACATTTCTGCACTGTTAATGTGTATAATGTGTAAATAGATGAGGTGTATTTTTGCCCAGTACTGGGAGATAGACTTTCTGAGCCATTGTTATATTACCAGCATAGGAAAACAATAAAATAATATAAGAAATGAGATAGTAGTAATAAAGAGTGGGAGAGTTACAGTTAAGATTTGGTATGGATGGCTGAATTAAGAACCTGAGCTAGTATTTTGACTTGTGTTTAAGCTGACATGTCTTCTGGGAAAGAGAAATGTGCCCCACACATCTTACTTCTGTTGCCCACCTACTGTCTCCTGGGGAGGGGGGTGGGGGAAGCTATTTTGCAAATTGCTCAGTTATTCAGGCTGATTGCATGACTATCCAGGCATTCATCCTTCTGTGGTTCAGGGCTCAGAAGTTGCCCAAGGAGGAGGACTTTTGACAGCAGGTCTAGCTGCAGTGTGTGTTGAACTACAGCTGTATTAATAGTCACCAGCAGGCATCACGAGATGAAATCAGAGTCTTTAATACATATAATGAACATTTATGAGAATGTGGCTGCGATCTTGAGTGAGTTGCAAATAACAACAACAACAAACCCTCTTTCAAACCCTTGCTGAATGGAGGTTGAAAGTAAAAATGGCAGCTTTAATCAATCTCAGTGGGACTGCCACAGTGCCTACCTCGTGCCAGTGCTGGTGAGTCAGCATGTAACATGGCTCCACCTGAAAGCCGTTGCTTTTCAGGGAGGGAGGGGAGGTGGAAGAGTGTGGTTTTTAGCTGGATTGGCTGTCTGACTGGCTCACCCTCCAGAAGCATGTCCTCTAGCACCAGGGATGGATCAGGGCTGTGTGGCGAGAGGTGGAGAGGGAGAAGTAGGGTTGCAAGAGCTTAGGCTGATGTGGGGCCAAACCCACAGGTACAAAGGAGACCTAGATGCGCCTGTGTAAAGGATTGGTAGGATAATGAGAGCTGCCAGAAAGGTGTTACAGAAAATTATTTGAAAGAGTGAATAGAAAAAGGACTCTGCTTGAAATAACAGATACAAGGCAGCCATTCTTAATGTGTACAGCTGTGGTGTGTCATAGATGGTGCTACTTGGTCGTGCCACATTGTGCATCTGTTGATGACTGTGTGCTGCTCTAGTCAATTGTTTCCTATGACTTTTGGTCTGTAACATTGCTTTTTCCTCTTGCACTTTTGTTTGATCACGTGTCTCTGGTCCATCGCACAGTAGCTGAGCCAGTGGTGCTGTGTCCTTTGTCTGACAGCTTCCTTCCTCCTTTCCCCCCTGCTCCTGTTCTACTCTTTTCACATCCCTTTTGAACAGGAAAGGCAGTAGGTTTAGATCTTTCCTTGTGTTTTGTTGTCTAGCCTGTGCCCACACATTCAGCTCTAGGAGACTGCTCATTCTTCATTGCTCACTCTGAATTTGGGAATTTAACAGTAATTTATTTGCTACTCTCAGAAGAAAATTGATGTAATTATGCCTGAATCTCCTGGCCAAACCTCCCTCATGTTCTTCGCAGTAATATTTTGTCTTGCATGCAGATCTGTAGATAAATTGAAATGTTTTGTTGCCTTGATGCACGTTCTGTGCGTATTTCACTTTGAAAATGAAATATTGTCTCTATACAAGCAGAACTGATAGCTGCCTGTGTTATGCTGGGCTTTGTATTTCTTACAGAAAGAAATTCAAGCAATGAGTCAATGCAATCACCCCAATGTGGTGACCTATTACACATCTTTTGTGGTGAAGGATGAACTTTGGCTGGTTATGAAGCTGTTAAGTGGGGGTAAGTTACTGGTTTTACTTGTTTAGCTGCGAGGAAATTGTATAATTTTTTTTCTAATACACCTTCTTTGAGTTAATTGACCTAAACCAAGTAAGGAGGGAGGAGAGAGACTACACAGGGTGAAACTTCAGATGTAGGTGTGTTATAGTAGGAATGTGCAAGCTTAAAAAATTTGTGTATGTGTCTTGACAGTACAGGCTAAGAATTACTGAGGTAAATTCTGTTGATCTAACTAATGTGGTTTTAAAATTCTGAATCAATATATTAAAATTCTTTATTAAGGCTGTGAAGGCAAAACTGATGAGTAGTCACTTTCGTCAGTGTGGCCTTCTTTTTTTGAGTTGCTTTAGAATCTACTCTTTTTTGTAAAAATGCATGTATTTCTGACTTCATAGTAAGTATTTCTCATTCCTTATTTGAGGAAGATTCTTCCTAGGACAGGCATTGTACATAGAATCACAGAATCATAGAATGGTTAGGGTTGGAAGGGACCTTAAAGATCATCTAGTCCCACCCCCCCTGCCATGGGCAGGGACACCTTGCACTAGACCAGGTTGCTGAAAGCCACATCCAGCCTGGCCTTGAAGACATCCAGGGATGGGGCATCCACAACATCTCTGGGCAACCTGTTCCAGTGCCTCAGCACCCTCTCTGTGAAGAACTTCTTCCTGATATCTAATCTAAACCTCCCTGATTTCAATTTAAACCCATTACCCCTTGTCCTGTCACTACAGGCCCTTGTAAAAAGTCCTCTCCCAGCACCCTTGTAGGCCCCCATGTTGCATCCTTTTATTGCTTAAGCTAACCAAAGACTCATTGTAGTTTTTATTATGGTGCTTAATGGTATAAAACTTTTATCTGTTTCTGGGGGAGGAAAAAGGGGCTGAACTGAATGTGCTTGTAGCTTAGAAAAGTGAGACTCCAAAATAAGATGTGGTGGTCCTGTTTGCTACATGATATTCTTCAGGATTAGTCTTGGTGGCAGCAGACTACTGCACCATTGTGCTAGAAAGCAAGGATGGGCAGTGCTTGTAAAATAACACTTGTTACATCACATTTGGTTGAATTATTCAGTTCAGTCAAAAGCAAACATCGACTCTGAGAGAAACCAGTGAATCATGGCAGGAATTTACTGTGAGCTGTTGAAAAACGCTTGGGTAAAAAGAAAATGTTGCTATTAGTTTCCTTGAAATGTATAATAACTGAAGTTCAGTGTCAAACTGGGTGTCACTAGGAATATTGTCCTCATTTTGTTGCAGAGAGTATCTCCTTCCAGTCTTGCAGCTGCATGTTTACATCACGAAGACATGAACCACAATCTAAGCTGGACAATAAACCAGAACCTTTGCTGTACATGACTGCTTACATGTGGGACACTCATGAATTTTTAATAAATGGTAGCTTAGAAAGCTGTTAGCAGATCTTTCTAATGGATCATTAAGCACTACAGGATTCTGGACAAAAAAACAGTGCTTGTTTCTCATTTGAAAGAGCTAGTGGTGTGCTTTATTCTGAGAGCTAATTACATGAGGTCTTTATGTGTTACATGCGAAGATTTGAATTGCAGTAACATAGAAGGAATGAAGAAATATAACTTTTTCAAGAATCTGATATGATAATGCTGTATATATGCTTTCTTCTTTCCTGGATCTGCAACATAGGTTCAATGCTTGATATAATCAAGTATATAATCAACAGAGGAGAGCACAAAAACGGTGTCCTTGAAGAGCCCATAATAGCAACAATTCTTAAAGAAGTTTTGGAGGGTTTAGACTATCTACACAGGAATGGGCAAATTCACAGGTAGGAGCATGTACACAGTGAAAAGCATTGTCGATGTTGTGTGTATAGTTGATACTGGTCAGCTGCAGTTGCTTGGCTAAACAGGTTGTATTGCCTCTTGCCCATAGTGTAAATGCAATCAGTAATTCTCAAATGATAACGCTTGGGCAGATGCTGTAATCTTGACTGCAGTTTGTCACTATTAGTTAGTACTTGCCTGGTCTTTATCCTGTCTGTCTTTCTTAGAGTTGGGTCAGGTCTGTGCTGCACTAAGTATGCCAGAACTGTGGTCTATACTCCTGGTACTCCAAATATCTAGTCTGTGTCTAGTTTATGTCATAAGGCCTGTGACTTCGCTTTGTGTTGCACAGAAACGCATAATGTTGGGCAATGGGGCCCTGCTGTATAAATGTGAAATTCATTATTTCCTAGCTCTCAGTCACGTCTATTAGTACTCTACAGCCCTCTCTTTATCATCACACGTGAAGCTGGGATGGGCGCTATGGAACTGTGTCTCGGTGTATATGCATGTAGTGATTGTTCTCTTCTATATATTCTCTCTCCACTGCCTTCCTCTCTGTAAACTGTGCAGGTGATCTATACGTATCTGCTATAGCAACCCACAGCTTGCTTCCACTCTCTGGATGTTGGAAGTGCTGTACTCTGACCTCCCTGATTAATCTTACTGAGGTGAATTTGCCTTTTAATGAAGGTGCCTACAACAGGCTCTCTTTCAAGCATTAGCTGTTTTTAAGAGAATCTTAAAAACTAAAGACAGATTTGCTGCAGACAGAACACTGAGAATGGATGGAGGTAGTGCAGATGTAGCACAGTAATTGTTCTCTGTACTTTTTATGTCTCATCTTATAAACGAACTGCCTCTGATGTAAATCAAGAACTATTTCCTCCTTTTGCAGAGAGAAAATTGAGATAAATGGAGAAATAAAGAACAATTATCTTGACTTCTGGTCTGGAATGTCAAAGATCTGCCTCAAACCTTAATTCATAGTCTTCTGTTAAGCTGATATTGTTGCGGAAGGAACACTCATTAGTTTTTAAGGATAACAGGACCCTTTGAGATTGGATTTGGCAATTGCTCATGTCTATTTTAAAGGACCTTAAAAAGGATAAAAAGAGAGAAATCTATTTGTTACATTTGAGATTTCTCCTTTTTTATAACATCTAATTTGTAACCTGAGCAGCACCACAGATGCCCTGGTGAAGTTGATACAGTGTGCATTCCTTTTCCCATATATGCTGTAGGTGAAAGCTGTGGTAGTTTGGGGAACGGTGTTCCCTGCGGTATTTTCCAGTTGGAAATGTTTTCCAGATTGTTCAAGGATTTTGTTCTGTGGTTTCGATGCATTCTTGTTTATGTACATGGAAACAGGTTATATTATCTTTCACTGGCAGTATGTTAAATATTTTCAGTAAATCTTAGAAAGATTGGTTTGCTCACATTCTTAAAGCTTATGATATATTCTGTATGAAAGAATTATCCCATGCATTAAGAATGGGATGCACATTTCTAATTAAAAACACCAAAAAACAAAACCCAAAAAACAACAGCCAAGAAAGTTTCTTCTTAATATAGTGAATAGAGTGTTAAATGGATCTAGTTGACTGTTAAGAACACGCTGAATTTTTGGCAGTGTCAAGTAACTTTTTTGGCAGTGTCAACATAACCACTTAACCACATCGTGGTACCCTATAGCAAAATACGGTTGCTGTTCCTGAGCTTTAATAGCTTGGTTGGGTGGAAATCTGCAGTATATTTACCTTTTTGTCTTTTAAATTTTAAAGTGATAGCTTGTGAATTATTATGCAACATTTCGTTACTTACATAAAATGTGCATATATGTAGTTTCATACAAACTTCTGTTTCTACATTCTAGAGATTTGAAGGCTGGCAATATTCTTCTGGGTGAAGATGGCTCTGTTCAAATAGCAGGTGATGGCTTTGGTAAAGTAATGGCTAAATAAAAGAAAAATGTAATTGGCAGCTGGATTAAGGGCAACAGATGCAGGGTTTTCTGTTGCCTTTTAACTATTCCTTTTGGAGTGCTGTAGCTGCAAGTTACCCACTTTCACATTTCATGGTTCTTGGTTAATGATACATGATTTAGAAATCATTTATGTTATATATTATATTTATATATTTAGAAATATATTTCTGTGTCTCATCAAGTACATAAGGAAACTTTAAAATGTCGTCTTAATATTTCCTTTTGAATCACCCATGTACCTTAAACAGCTCACAAGCAGTAGCAACTCGTATTTCTGTTCAAGTTTATTTCATTTCTTTCTGCAAGTGATTGTGATAGTTCTTGGGGATTCAAAAATCTGTATGTACTGCCCTTCATGAGGACCTTGGCTATAACTTAACTAGTCACTGACATGCATGAGAGAGATCTCGCTGAGAATTATTTTTGGCATTTCTGCTATTTGTCTTGCAATAGTATCGGGTGGATACAGTTCAGCATCTTAAATATCCTCTCAATATATCTGTATGCTTCTTCAGTGATGGTCTATGAGAATCAAATTATTCGTTCTTAAGAGCTTAAGTACTGAGTAAGACCCCATATCCCATCTCTCAACTTAGTATCAGATATCTGGAAAATAGAGGGAACAGGTGGTGATACCTGCTGCCACTCCCAGCATATTCCCAGGCCTTTCATAGTTGGTGACCCAGCGACGAAACCTTTTTATTTAGTAGCCCTCAGTAACACAAATGGCTATAGCCAAGAGTTGTTCTTTTTTATATATACAGTGCTTTCAAAGTACCGTGTAGATGTGTATTTTGAGGGCTTTAATACACCGGTGTCTGAAATCTATGAAACTGGGTGGGAGAAGATTGGCTGGCAGGTGAACTATTTACTAATTGGAGCAGTTTTAAGTCTTCCATTTTGAGTTCAAGAGTCCTTAAATAAGGGTAGTCAATTTTACAGACTTGAGTTTTGGTAAGATACTTAATGTTTATTTATTCACGTGATTATACCCTACAGTTGCCTTTGCTTTGTATAGCACGTTGGGCAACTGCTGAGATTGTAGGTCTGTGTTGTTCAAGTATTTTTTAGATCGTCTCATACTGTAAAGGAGTGTATGTCTGGACAACCAACTTAATTAGAACTAATAATAAGAACTAAAAAGTTGAAAGATAAAATCTCATAAGCCATCTGAAATAAAGCTGTTGACTTTACATTACTACTTTCACACATAATCAAATCTAGACTCCCGGTAATCAGATAACATTCAAACAGCAGCTTCATTTATCCCTTCCTAGTTCAACTCCAGGGCTTGGTTTCTTGACCTTTTCCTCCTTTTCTCTGTAGGCATTTTAACAAGTAAGGCTTTAATTGTGCTGCTAGGGCATTCAGTGCCTGCGGGACTGAGGAGGTTCAGTGGCTGGATAGGTATGTGGAATGTGTCTGTCGGTGATGCATTATTTCAATACCCGGTTATTTCTGATCTTCAGGGGAAGAGTGTAGCAGCGTGAAGCCTGTTTCTTTGTTGGCATGGAGCTATTCTGTTCGGGACAGCTGAACACTGTGCATTAACTGCAAGCCAATTTTGAATGTTAAAGAGGACAAAATTTATCTTTTCTACATCTTGCCTTGACAAAGTAAAATCTCCTTTCATCTTTGGAGAACACATACCTGATAATTTTGCTTTTTTATTTGCTAGAAGAACTTAGATTCTTCTGACTGCTTGTTTTCCTGCATCCCAAGCTTCTGTAGTGAAAAGGTGTATCCATAGGACACACTGCTAATACATATGAGGTGTAGTATTTGAAGACACAGTTGTCCATTAGCATTTCTTGGTTCTAAGGGGCTATGGCTCACAGATGAAGCTCAGCCTATGTTTCTCTGACAAAGGATCATGTGGAGATGTAGAAGAGCATAGATGCTTCAAAGAATTGGGATAGCTCTACAAAGACCTCTGATTATGGACCTTGGAGGTTCTGGGCAGAGAATCTTCTTGGTTTTTGGTGTGAAAGAGGGAAATACACATCTCTCTTCTATTTGAACTGGGGAGACTTACTTTTGTAGTAGAAAATTTCTCTATATGGAGCAAGAGACCTTTGGCTTATTCACAAATATTATGATAAATAAGTCACTGTGGTTCCTCAGCTCCAACATTGTACTTTAAACTATTGGGACTGTAACGTCTGGTGCTTTGGGCAAACAAGATGATTGAAACCCTCATGAAGTACCAGCCTTCTAAGCCTGAATTGCCTGGCAAGGGCTAAAATATCAAAGAAACCAATGAAGGAATAGATACGTGCGATGAGGTAAGCAGCATATAGCAAAGAGCAATCATACAGAGATACTGGTGGAAGTGTAGAAGGTATGGACTCTATGATGTGTTTAGTCCATACAAGAAATGAGAATTTCAATAAAACTTGTCAGAAAGAGAATGAGCGTTTTGAGGAGTCCAGGCAGAAGATCCTGCTCTTCGGTTTTGTGCACAGGTGGCTGTGTGAACTTACCCATTGCGTTAGTTGTTCTCAGGTTGTTCATTTCTGCGGAAATCCATACCCACAGAAATGCTTGGTAAAGATCTGGTTAAAAATAGGCAGAGCCTGTATCACAGATACTCAAGGTAGACAAGAGGAGAAAGGTTTATCAGGGACAATTGTTTGGCAACCCAAGCTTTCATATTCCAGCTGCAATCTCACAGGAGCTTGATGCTTTATTTCTCTCCCAGTCTTAACCCACACATGGCCCTGGCTGAGCCTTAGTCTAAATTCTACAGGCACTGTCAAGGTGAGAAGGTTAGGGGAGAAATGGTTTTGCAGCCTGTGCCTTCCTGCATCAGCTGCTTTGCAGCTCCGCTGCTGTGGAAGTGGTGGCTTTGTCTTTTTCCCAAGCCTGATCCTGACCCTAGAGCTTCATTTTGTCTGAGGCTTGGCCAAGCCCTGGGCCTGGCTGCTTTTGCAGCCTGTGCTGTCCCTTAGTGGGCTTCTTGCAGCCCAGCTCCTTTGAAGGCCATAGACCTTGTCTCTCTCCCAACCCTAACTGTGGATGTTGGCCTCGGCTGTGGCTTAGCCAAATGCCTAGCCCTGGCTGACGTGAAACAGATATTAGGGAGGGAATAAATGATTTGTAGACTATGCTTATTTGGGCAGCTCTGTTTCCTGTAAGTTCAGAATGCTTTACTTTACAGTTAGATCAGGGCTCTGCATTGAATTTGTTTTTTCTTTCATAGAATCATAGGATGGTTTGGGTTGGAAGGAACCTTAAAGATCATCTCGTTCCACCCCCCCTGCCATGGGCAGGGACACCTTCCACTAGACCAGGTTGCTCAAAGCCTCGTCCAGCCGGGCCTTGAAGACATCCAGGGAGGGGGCATCCACAGCTTCTCTGGGCAACCTGTTCCAGTGCGTCACCACCCTCTCTGTGAAGAACTTTTTCCTGATACCTAATCTAAATCTCCCTGCTTTAAATTTAAACCTGTTCCCCCTTGTCCTGTCACTACAGGCCCTTGTAAAAAGTCGCCACCCCCAGCTTCCTTGTAGGCCCCTTCAGGTACTGGGAAGTGCTGTAAGGTCTCCCCAGAGCCTTCTCTTCTCCAGGCTGAACAAGCCCAACTCTCTCAGCCTTTCTTCACAGGAGAGGTGCACCAGCCCTCTGAGCATCTTCGTGGCCTCCCCTGGACTCACTCCAACTGGTCTATATCCTTCCAGTGTTGTGGGTTCAGCTTTGGTATTAGCTGTGACATTTACTGCTTAACACTGTTGAATTGTTCAGCTCTTTCCTTGTAATACATTTCCCTTTCCTCTTTATGTAACTTATTCTCAATAATACATTGTCTCCTGTGTGATAGGAAACTTGCCACTGTAGGTCATGTCTGTTCTTAAACAACTTATATTTGTGAAAGCTATGGATAGCATGGGAAATTGAGGTCTTGTTTTTATTGATAGCTATCAAAGTGTTCTTTCTGTCTGTAAACATACAACAGTGTTTGACTAGTAATACAGTGAAATGTTCACTTGGCTTAGTTAAATACTCATCAGATCTTTCTCAGTGAGGTGTTGCAATATTTCATTTCGAAGCTCATGCAAAAAAGAGATTTTACTTAGTTTTTGGGTTGTGATTTTTCCCTTCATTGTCCTTCCTCACCCATTTCTGTTTGTTGTCCTTTTAAAAATTAATGTTATGTTAATAGGGGAAAACAGCATTAGGGGAGCAAATGTTAAGACAGGATTTTAGCTGTGTATTTCAGTTCCTGAAAGGACCTGTAAACAATTGTCCAAGACAAACGATCTTTTGTACTGAAAGGATATAATTTTTTATTCCATATCTCTCCTTTATCTGTTTCTTTATATGTTTGTTTATTTTTTTACTTATGTCTATCTGGCTTTTCCTTAGATGCAATAATTGCTCCTCAGAAAACTGTCACTGATACCAGCATTAATTTTTTTAAGGTATTAAAAACTTAAAGGCAGGTGCTTCTGAAGCTGTTCCTGCATTTCAGAAATACAACCAAAACCTGTCTGTTCTATAACTTACAGATTTGGGCGGGCGGGTGTGGGGGTGTGGAGGATTTTTTTCTTATTCATCAGACAAGCTGCAGGTAAAATTAAAGAACATTTCTTGAAGCTTGCTTCTTACTTGTGTATTGTATTTTGGTGTGTTTTGGCGATGTAGAAGAGGTCCAGAATTTGAGTCTGTGATGCTTAATGGTTGTTTAGTGGAAAGTTATGATAAAACTATTGATTTCCCACCCCTCCCCCCCAAACTTTAAAATCAGGGAACAACAGGAAAACAATAGGAAAAGAAAAATGGAAGTAGGTCTGTAGTAAACTACTTGATTTCAGTATAACTGGGTTGTAAATAGCATAGTCTAAAATATTCTTCATACGGCTCCATTCAAAATGACCCTATTTCTCCATAATCTTTCTTCCATTTATGCACTACATTTCCCATGTAGCTGTCACTCATGGAGTAACAGGTTAATGAAGCACTAAGGGTTGTTTTTGTTATTTTGGAATTCCAAAAAACTGTTCATGCCATGGTCTACTATTAAATATAGATTGTTGATCACTTTCCTGATTATCTTTGATGTGTCAAATCTCCATAAGTATGCAAATTATATATAATATCCCCTCTTGTTCAAATTGCATTCAAATTTAGTAGCTACACAGAAGTAGCTCCTTATCTTTGAACAATAGCAGATGCAAGCCTTTCAAACCACAGCTCTAAGTGCAGCCATGCTGGAGTCCTTTGTAACCTTGTTCAGGAACACACGTACCAGGAGATTGAACTTGAGGGTGCCCTTGTGCATGTCTCAGAGATAAAACTATACCATCTATTGAGTAGCATTTTAAGCCCAGCGTATCATGAACCAAAGGTAAGCTCTGCAATGGAGAGTTTCTGTAAGTAGACTGTTATGAATTGACTTAATTTCTGAAGTGTAAAACTTTTGCTTTGTTATTGGTAGTTTCAACAGATTTTATCTTTTTTCCCCCTTCTCAGATTTTGGCGTTAGTGCGTTTTTAGCAACGGGAGGTGATGTTACTCGTAATAAAGTAAGGAAGACATTTGTTGGTACTCCATGCTGGATGGCCCCTGAAGTTATGGAGCAGGTATTCCTAATATAGGGAAAG
>NW_010253933.1:32835-39223 GCF_000690775.1 Eurypyga helias
GTCTTTAATTTTTGGAACTTGAGACATCACCCTCTTTGTTCTCCTTTCTTGTTCTGTTCCAGGTGCGAGGCTACGACTTCAAGGCTGATATGTGGAGTTTTGGAATAACAGCTATTGAATTAGCAACAGGAGCAGCACCTTATCACAAATACCCTCCTATGAAAGTAACATCACTTTGTATTGCTTAATGCTGTTAGCTGTATTATTAATGCTGCTAGAGAGTTAGCACTCTTTCATTTTCAATGGCAATTCAAGATATCTAAATAAATGTATTCTGTAGAATATTTATTCTTTTAGTATCTACACGTTTCGAATTGATTTTGCTTACAGTACCTCTGTTTTGGGTTTACTGTAGGTGTTAATGCTGACACTTCAAAATGACCCTCCCACTTTAGAGACAGGTGTAGAGGACAAAGAGATGATGAAAAAGTATGGCAAATCCTTTAGAAAACTAATTTCATTATGCCTTCAAAAAGATCCTTCCAAAAGGTAGGTCATTAATGCCATATAGAGTGGAATTTTTTTTAAAAAACAGACTACTTAAAATTCCAGTATTTAAACATCATCTTTTAGTGTATGATTTGAATTTTGTAAATAGCAGCCTTCAATCCTCTTTATCTGGGGAGAAGGAATTAGTTCTCTGTGACTTGAGTTTTATTCTTCTGGGCTGTTAACCTAGTTTATTTATACTTAAATATACTGTCAAATTAAACTCTGTCCTTGCTCTACATCTCAGTTTCTCGTCTGAGGCAAAATACAAATCTTGATGTTGTGCATAAGTTTAACAAGAGTCTCCAGATTGATCAAACAGAACTGTTGGTAATCAAACATATCTGTCTCTTGGCCTTTAAATTAAATTTAAAAAAAAAGTTGATTTTTGTCATTCTTGGACATGAGCTTAGTATAGCCTATAACTTGGATATTTTCAGAGAAAATAACTTATTAAGAGGTATTTATTTTTTACTGTAAAATTAGGGGCTCCAAGCTTGTTTAAAGTTTTCCTCACATTTATGTAGGCAATTGCATGTCATAGTATCTTCATGATTTGTTCTTTCTTGCTGTGTTTTGTGAATGGGATAGCCAAGATGATAAAAATACTAAACATATATTGCTAAAACATTTCTGAGGTCCCAAGTTCACAGAATGATTAATTTATTTATCCTTTATTCATTTTTATGCAGACCTGTTTTTGTAGGTTTATTTTGCTGAAGAGTTGGAGGAGGCACATTCTAATTAACATTATTTCCTAAGGGTATTTAATGTCTCACTTTTTGAAGAGTTTCAGAGCTCGTATTTCTGGGAAAAATAGTTCTGAGGGAAATCCTGATTGAGTACTGCGTAGGTCTTTTATGGTGTGTACTTCACTGATGTTACGCTGGCTTAAGTCCAGGATATTGTTGTAGGGCGTCAAGTCAAAAGGTGACAGCAGCAATATTAGGGAACAAATGTAATTATGAAGATTATGTCGCAATGTCTTTATTTTTGAAATCCTTCAAATTCTGTTTTTCTCTGAAGGATTGTTTGTGTACTGTTTTCAGATTCCCAAACCCCTTACAATTGGTGGTCTTAGTAGTAAGGCCTGATGCTTTAAGCTTAGCCCTGCAGTTCAGCAGCTTACAGATGCAAATTAAATGTGTTCAGGATAATCCAAGCTGCTTTTAGTTTCCAGTGTCCGTCAATTTTCAGGGCAATATTAAATTGGTATGAAAACATGAGAAGTAAATAATTAAAATGGTTTTCTTTCTCTCTTTGAATAAATAATACTGTTACCTGGCATGTTTAAACACATTAGTGTTTAAACTAATTACACTAATTCATTACACTGATATTTAAACGTGTGCATTGTCTTCATACTCCTGATTGCCTTGAATTGAACAATTAGACCAGCAGATAGGTGATTAAGATATGTGTGTCAGTTACTGGGAAGCGAGTGCCCTTATATTGTGGGGTCATGGCTATCTTTTGTTGCTCCCAAGCCAAGATTTAATTTTGCACAGAGATACTGCCATAGTCGTTGTGCCAGTTGTGGGGCAAGTGCCTTCTCTTTGTGGCAAATTCTAGGACTGACATTGCACTGTTGTTGTCTCAGACCATGATGATTTTCTTTTGGGTATCTGTGTGGGTGTTTCTCTCTCTCCCCAGTGCCAAGTATGCTGCTTACAGTCCTCAGCTGCAATTGAGTGCTGCAGCCTGTGTGGAAAACAGGCCCAGAAAGCATGTCCAGACCAGCTCAGAAGTGTCTGGCATAATTAATGGTAGAGGAATGGAGAACACTAGTTTGGATAAAACTTCACTAAGAATCTAACTTTTAACTGTGCTTATCCCTGTTATGAGATGTGATGGTATTGGATCACTGAAACATGTCTTAAAAGTTAAGAGTTAATTTGAGAAAGAACTTGAGAACTTTGACACACAAACTGATTTTTTTTTTTTTGGTTGTTATTTTAAACATTCCCCCTTCCCTTTGTCATCCAAGGTACTGCTAAGCTTGGTGGTCTTCACGGTAGCACTGCTAAAATCTTCTTGTGGAGTTTGATGCTTTTGGGGGAGGGAGAAAAAATAAGTACTCTGTGGAACTACTGTCTCTGTCTAAATAGGATGCTTTTTATTGATGTCAGGAGTTGTTTCATTATTTCTAGTGGGAGTGAACTGCTATATATATACATATAACTTACTATTCCTCTTTTCTTCACTTACTCTTCAGATATGTCCTCAGACAAATAAACTAGTTCAGATTTTGGGGTTTTTTTTGAGACTGAAATTTTCCACATTGAAGCTTTCCAGTGTCTTAACTAGTCTGTGCTGTATCCAATCTCTTGTTTTAATTCAAATGGAAAGCTATAGCAGATGTTGATTCTGTTCATTTAGAAATTATGAATCTAGGAGATTTCAGCCTCCCTAATTTTATCTGTGTCAAACTAGTCTTGGATAGTGGTATGGGCTCCTAATGGAAAGGATGTAAAGAACCTGGAGGATTTTATTTCATCCCAGGAGATGCTTCACTTTCTCTCCAGAGTCTGCATCAGTACCAGAGTCTGGCTGTGGTTGGATAAGTAGCTTTTTAGATTTCTGAAGCTAGGGGAGATAAATTCTGCTGTTGGAATTGCTTCAGTAACTGTGAGATTGTGATTATCTATTGAAAATGTCAAAATACAAACTTGATGATAGAAAGAAAGAGACTTGAACAGACCTGCAAGTAAAAGTGAAATGTCTAGGCTTTCACCTTAAACTTTTGCCTTGATTTTTAATTTTCTCTTTGGTTGGAAGATACTCCTGATGAATCTCTATTTGGTTTATGAGTCTCGTTAATACTGTCGGTAGCGTTTCTTGTGAATACCTGCTGACATCCATGAAATAAGAGAATACCTGTAGCAGGTAATGATGCTACTGTTTGGAAAATGTAAATATTGTTTTATTGCTGTGGAGCAAAGCTCGGTTGCATTCAGAGAGTCACTTGGGGAATAACATGATACCTGACTCTGTCTGTTTGTTTGAAGAGTAAAAATGCTTTTGTGTAGAAAGAAAAAGGGGGAAAGTTGGCAACTTAGAGACTGATTATTTTTTTTTTTTTGGTATTTTTGCCATAGGAAGGCTTAATTTTTTCATTATGTGTGGTAAGTGAGTACCTGTGAATTAATTCAGTAGCTATTATTATTCATTCCCCATTCATACAGTACGAATTCAGAAGTATTAGAGACGTACCATTTAACTAACGTCTTGTACTGTATTCACTGAGAGGGGTCTTTGTTTTCTCTTCTAATTTATTATTGATCTTTCAGGCCCACAGCAGCAGAACTTTTAAAATGCAAATTTTTCCAGAAAGCCAAGGTAAAACGTTTAACCCTATGAGTAAATTTTGTTCTGCCTTAAAATCTACATGAAATTTCTTCTTTCCTTGTATTGATTTTTAACTTACGAATATTGGTTTTGCAGAACAGAGAATACCTGATTGAAAAGCTTCTCACTAGAACGCCTAATATAGCACAAAGAGCAAAAAAGGTGAGTATATTCACATGTTTCTCCTGACTGGTGTGCAAGAGAAAGCGGGGACTGTTGGCTTACATTTTAGTTGACGGACTGAGACACTCTTACACAGTCCTTCAAAGATAGTGACTGTTGAATAAATGGTTCCTGCTGCCTAGCTCTTTCTCTAGGAAGCCCTGGGACATTTTGACTTCCTTTCTGGCCTTGCCAAAATGATATATGCTATTTGGCATCATACATGATAGGATTTTTTTCCCACTCCCTTTTAGAAAGCTACAGGTGAAAGGGTTGTGCAAGTAAAAAGTGATCTGTGAGCATACAGGTTCATAAACTGCAGAATTCATGTCTTCCTTGATCACCTAGAGAAAGGGTGAAGATACTATAAATGGTATTTATGGAGGACTACCTGGTTCTTCAGATTATTTCAAATGTGATTGCCAAACATATGCAAGTTGGGTCCAAACTCTCTAAGAGTGCTGCTGAGTTACTCAGACCGGTAGACCCTTATCCCACAGGTAATGGAGTCAACCCCACAGCTATGGCCTATTCTGTTATTTCTGTGATGCCTTTGGCACTTGTATAAATGAGTTCACAAGATGAAGCGCAGCAGAACTAAAAAAAACCAACCAACCAAAAAAACCCAACAAAACCAAACGCCCGACCCCCTAAGAAAACCCCAAACCCACAACAGTCTTAACAGTTAAGTGTTTTAAAACTTAAGTATGAAGCAAGCTGCTGTTCATAAGAGCTAATAGATTGGAATGAATGTAGCCTCCTGCTTCTTGTGTGTGAGAAATTATGGAATTCCCTTTCTGTGGTGACTTAACTTACCATCTCTCTTCACTACGATGAACCTGCTTGGAGATTGCTGAGGCTCTGGAGGTGACAGGATAGTGTCACCTTTCTAAAAGCAGGCTTTCTGGCAGATGTTTTGAGGAGGGTGCTTCAGGAAAGGAACTATTTCAGCCTTTGCTGGCACATCAGTTAGGCTTCAGTTACCTGGACTGGCACGTGTAAAATTTTCTGTTGTCTTTGTGGATATTGGTTTGGCATAATTCTACGACACTGAGTTGTTCTTACAGCTCGTGACTTATACTTGGAAGAGGCTGTCAGCAAGAGCTGAATGCTCCAAGTGTCTTCTGATCTTTTAGGTGGAAGTAATTTGGGAAGTCATGGTAATGATGGACTGTTGTGAGAGGCTGGAGTAGAAAGCTGGAATGAGAGGGCTTGTAGAAGGAAGGAGTAGTGTACTGAGCAGGTAGCATCTGCAAGGTGGAGGAAGGGTAGGAGTAATTCGGCTCCTCGGCCATGTGGTGGCAGCAATGCCCACATAAATAAGTGTCTTCACGGGGAAAAATGGTAGTCGCTCGTTTTTCATTTTACATCTTGGGCCATACAGGAGTAATTCAGACATGTTCTAGTACCAGCTAGGTTTCTGATAGAGCATGTGCCTCGTGAGAATCGTCTCCCAGCTGTGTCCTCAGGTCAGTCTTAGAGACTGCGTGCTAACTCACACGTACACATATATATTTCTTTAACTTAGCATCTCGAATTGCAAAATAAATGCAGTATGGACTCCCATACACCACCAGAAATAGTTTTCTGCATGACTTTTTGGGCAATTATTTCTAATTTGGAAGAGATGTGATGCTTAAGAAATCAAAGCTGTACAGTGCTAGAGACAAATTAATAGGTCTTTTAATTACAGCATAAATGGAAAACATATTTAGGTTTTGGCTAGTGAGAATGCTAAATTATTTATATTTTAAAAGGACACAATATTAAAATTCATCAGGGATTTAAAATTTAATTCACTTGTTACAACTTTGCATGTAGCTGCTGCTTTATGATACCATAAAATATAAATACCTTTTAATATTAAAACTGTGGGGGTTTATTTAAAAAAGTCTGTGTAAGTAGAGTTTGGTTGCACAAATATTAATGTGCAAAATGTCTAAGAGGTCATGCTTGGAAGAAGTAACCCCTGTAATGGAAAAAAGAATGCCGCTAGAGCAAGAGATGGGAAGGAGCGAGTGTCATCACTGCTTAAAGTATCTTTTGTTGCATTTGGTGTGAAATGCCTATAACTAATGATCTGTAGCACCACTACTAGCACAGATGTCAGATCTGCCCTGCAGTAACTTAATTTTTCTTGCATTTACCACATGTATAATTACTTTGCCTTGTTTCCCAGAACTCCAGCCTCAGCTTAGTTTTAACTTTAAATTCTTTCCTTTAGACACAGTGTTCTCATGTTTTGCTTATGCCTTAACAGCTTTTACTTGGCAACTGTTTTGACTAAATATGAGTTCAGGTCTGTTTGTGAAATCCTGAAAGCATGTACATGGTCTTGTATCATAGAATCATGGAATGGTTTGGTTTGGAAAGGGCTTTAAAGACCATC
>NW_010253933.1:39422-43659 GCF_000690775.1 Eurypyga helias
CCCCTTGTCCTGTCACTACAGGCCCTTGAAAAAAGTCTCCCTCCTCCTCCGGCTTACTTGTAGGCCCTCTCAGCCTGTCCCCACAGGAGAGGTGCTCCGGCCCCCGGATCATCTTTGTGGCCTCCTCTGGAGTCTCTCCCACTCGTGAATATCCTTCTGATGTTGAGGGCCCCACAGCTGGACGCAGCACTCCAGGTGGGGTCTCACCAGAGCAGAGTACAGGGGAAGAATCCCCTCCCCTCAACCTGCTGGCCACACTTCTCTGGATACAGCCCAGGATACGATTGGCTTTCTGGGCTGCCAGTGCACACTGGCAGCTCATGTTCAGCTTTTCATCCATCTGTACATTCAAGTCCTCCTCAGAGCTGCTCTCTATCCACTCTCCACCCAGCCTGTACTTGTGCTTGGGATTGCCCTGACCCAGGTGCAGGACCTTGCACTTGGCCTTGTTGAACTCCATGAGGTTGGCAGTGGCCCACCTCTCCAGCCTGCCCAGGTCCCTCTGGATGGCATCCCTTCCCTCCAGCCTGTCAACTGCACCACACAGCTTGGTGTCATTGGCAAACTGCTAAGGGTGCACTCAATCCCACCATCCGTGTCACTGACAAAGATGTTAAACAGCACTGGTTCCAACACTGACCAATGAGGAACACCGCTTGTTACTGGTCTCCACTCAGGCATAGAGCTGTTGACCACAACTTTTTGGGTGTGACCATCTTTATCCATTGAGCAGTCCATCTGTCAAATCCATGCCTCTCCAATTTAGCGACGAAGTTGTCATGTGGGACGATGTCAAATGCTTTGCACAAGTCCAGACAAATGACATCGGGTTGCCCATTCTTTATCCACCAAGGTTGTGACCCCATCATAGAAGGCCGCTAGATTCATCAGGCATGATCTGCCCTTGGTGAAGCCATGTTGGCTGTCACCAGTCACCACCTCGTTTTCCATGTGCCTTAGCATGGTTTCCAGGAGGACCTGCTCCATGATCTGGGCATGCACAGAGGTGAGACTGACTGGCCTGTAGTTTCCCAGATACAACTTTTTTCCCTCTTTTAAGATGGGGGTTATGTTTCCCCTTTTCCAGTCAGACCGCCACGACTTCTTGAATATGATGGATAGAGGTTTCGCAACCTCATCCATTAGTTCTTTCAGAACCAGTAGATGTATTCCATCAGGTCCCTTGGACTTGTGCACCTTCAGGTTCCTTAGGTGGTCCAGAACCTGATCCTCTCTAACCATGGTCGGCTCTCCATCCTCTCAGTCCCCGCCCTTGCTTTCTTTGACTCTTCCTTGTATGTGTGAGGAAAACATTTGATGATGTGAAGAAAGATGTATCCTGTTTTAAAACCCAATTTGATAATTAAACACCACCTACACTGTGTGTTTATCATACTGTTTAACATCAGAGTTGTAAGCTACATCCTTGGGCACGTACTCCCCTTGTCCCAGTGTTTCTTTCTTTGCTTTTAATTCTGCTAGTTTGGAAATGATGCCCTTTTTACTGTCCCTATCCTAGTAATTAAGAATAATACTGAAACACTTCTGGAATTGGCTTACCTGTTAGGAAAATGTCTTGCCTCTTCCTGTGCAGAACCTGCTGAAGTATATACTGGTACTGATCCACAGAAATGAGTATCACACCGTGCAACTTCTTACCTGTGATTCTGGGTCAATTCCGGGTTCTGTTAATGTGACTACTCACTTGTGAGGGCATTGTTGGTGTCAAGAAGAACTGGAGAAAATGCCTGTGGTGAATGGTCCAAGCCCAGGGTGGTCTGCTAAACAGGGACAAGGTCTTAGGCTGCACTCATTGATAGAAACATGGGAGCCCTGATCGCACCCTCTGCCTTGCTAGGTGGTGTGATGGTAGAGCAGCCTGCCCTGTCCTGCTGGCATCAGGGCTGTCTACACCCCTGTTACACAACAGCTTAGCAAGAGTGTAGATACACTGTTTATTAACATGCATTGAAGTAGTTTTAATTTTGAACTGAATGCTAAGTCATTTCATTTGTGATTAGAATTGCTATATTGGAATAGAGGAAATTTGAAACAGCTTCCAGAATTCGACACTCAGTTTTGAAATCTTGTCACACTAAAAAATTAATTATAACTGTAAGTACTCTGTATGCCCAAAGGCCCTGGGTCAATTTTGTGGTTCTATAATCCTGTTTCTTTAATTTTGAAAATCTCCTGCATGACTGCCACTTTTACAAAGTGAACAGGGAAAAACATGTATCTGCATTTCATTTTAATGCTGTCTGAAGTGCTGCTAGTAAAAAAAAAAAAGAAATATGAGTAATGATTGGGCTTGAATTCTATTTTTGGGAAGGCAGTACTGCTCTGTGCTGTTAATAGAAGCTTCTTAGCGCTCCGATTTGTAAGTTACTGGGAAAACCTGTGACAGCATAAAAAGATGATTAGAGTGCATGATACCAGTTTTTATTAAAACTTCAGTAGAAATACCCTTTCTGAGGGATTGTAATTCCAGCTCTGCAGTACAGCTAATTTAGGGAAATTGTTACCTTATAGAAGAAATTAACAATCCCTGCATTTAACGAGGAAAATATCATTAGATCCCAGATTTGTAGAACAGCTCTAACAGCATGATTGCACCTTAGCAAGACATATATACGCAACGTTTTCTTGTTTCAGTAACGGTTTTAATCTGATAGATACACCTCACCAGTGAGGAGTGTTAATAATGGATTCCAGACCTTTTGAAAAGCAGAGAGCAACATTCGTTTGACCTCATATTATTAATAAAAATGTATATTCATTGCTTTTAGTTTTTACACTTTAAATAATGCTTATTTCCTTAGTGCTGATGTATGAAGAGAGGGGTCATGTGCTATACTGGAATGCTTTTTTTGGGAAAGGGGAGCTGACTGTAAGTGTGTATTTGGTAAGACTTTGTGTGTGGGAGGCCCCTCCATCTCAGGGGATTGATTGTTCAGTTTACCCAAAGCACTGCTACAAATGAAAAAATAATGCAGCTCTTTTTATATTATTGGATATTTCTAGAAAAAATAGAGGGGAAATTGCCTGTGTTACAGATTCACAGAGTGGTAGGGGTTGGAAGGGACCTCTAGAGATCATCTGGTCCAACCCCCTGCCAGAGCAGGATCACCTAGAGCAGATCACACAGGAACAAGTCCAGGTGGCTTTGGAAAGTCTCCAGGGAATGAGACTCCACCACCTCTCTGGGCAGCCTGTTCCAGTGCTCTGTCACCCTCACAGTGGAAAAGTGTTTCCTCATATTCAGGTTGAACCTTCTGTTTTCCAGTTTATGGCCATTGCCCCTAGTCCTGTTAGTGGGTAGTAGAAGTGGCAAGTGTTTTAAGAGGCAGGCACATGCAGTTGCATCAGCTTTGTATTAACATTTCAGATAAAGAAAAAAGGTAGCTATAAATATTTCTGCCAGGTGTACTTAAATGCAGTTGTGCCGTAAGCTACAAGGACCTTCATGCGGCATAGGGGTTTGTCCATCCTTTTTTTCATAGAGTGCTTTTAGCATCTGTATGGAGTTTGTGAGGTTGGATTTTGTGCCCTCTCGAATGGAGCTAATCTAGTACAGAGTAGATGACCTTTAAAACAAGCTATTTGGCTCAGTTGAGCATCTTTTGAACTTCAGATGGCCATAAGCATCTCTTCAGTAATTTGTATTACTTGTTATAGCAGGGTATAAAAGCTGACACGTGAAATACCGTGATCGTTAAAAAGTAACCCTCTTCCACACATCGCAGGGCGCTTTCCGTTTCATGGGCTGTCGAGGTTCAACTTCCGAGTTCATTCCTGTGGAGAATGAGTTGCTGTCTGCTGCCTAACAGCGTTGGTCTGCTCCTTGGCTGAAGTTGTGTTTGTGACCTGTTGACTTGTTAAAAAATGTCTAGAACGTGGACTAACATGAGGATGGTGTGTAAGGAGAACTTTTTTTGATTAGACCAGTAGCCAGTTATGGCTGGAGCTGAAAACTCGAAGGTTTTAGTCAGAACAGCAGTGTGGGGCTAGCTGAAAATGGGCTGGAGCAGTGCTAGTTCGCACAGGGGTCAGTCCGTTCAGCGCTGAAGAGCAGCTCCACGAGAAGATTATTCAAGCTGTGCACCTGCAGGTAGTTCAGACTGTGCACCTGCAGGGAAGCGTAAGGCTGCACAGTGCGAGCAGCGAAAGGGACGAACGGGGCGGCGGGCGCGTCTGTGCGTGCTGGCGGGCGTGCGGCGCGGGAGCGCGGGGCAGC
>NW_010253934.1:0-12778 GCF_000690775.1 Eurypyga helias
TTGCTAGCCGGAGTTAAACCACTACCCCTGAGCATGCTTGAATTTGATCAGCAGATTTCTAAATCCTCCGTGCTATAAGAAAGCTGGCTAAACACAGTGTGCCTGCTTCTCCTCCTGCCTTTGCTTTATAATTAAACCATGGTGTTCACCTTCATTCATCAACTTTTAGCTTGTACTGGTCTGACTGTGACATCAAGCCTGTAGATCTACTTGACTTGTATGAAGGGTCATGTCTGAAGCAGATAATAGTCTTGCCACTGATTTAAATGTCAGCAGGAGCAGAACATTAGAGTGTTTGCTAAATAGAGGTTGAATAGGTCTGAATGATTTCTGCTTTAGATTTCAGTGAAACCATCTGATTAAGTAGTCTTTGTTATTCATTAAAGAAAAATAACTCTCTCCAAATAATATTTTGTATTCAGCCACTGAAAATATGACTCACATCATCACAGAATGGTTGATGTTGGAGGGGACTTCTGGAGATCATCTGATCTAACCCCTCCTACTTAGGCAGGACCACACAGACCCAGTTGTCCGTGACTATGTCCAGATGGCTTGTGAATATCTCCAAGGAGGAGATAGACCCCGCTGTCTCCCTGGGCAACCCGTTCCAGTGCTTGGTCACCCTCACTGTACTGAAGTGTTTGCTCATGTGCACAGGGAAACTCCCTTTTTCCCTGAAGGGGTCTGGGTGGTTTCTCATGCCTTGCAGGCACTTTCTTGCTTACATGAAATTGAGGTGACCCACTTAATCCCTGTTTTGTTGATTTTTGTCCTCTCTATTGTTCACATCACCTCAGGCTCTTTACTTGTCAGTGCTTTCCTTCACTCCCTTATAAGGCTGCTGGAAACTCTCTCTTTCCCACTTCCTTCTAGTGTAAAGTTGTTTTTCCCAGGTCAGACATTCTGCTGGCAGAGACCTATGCCCTACTTAGTGAGGAGGATCCCATCTCTCCAAGGCAATTGATGGTCCTCAATAACGGTCCCATGGCAGTAGAAGCCAAATCCTTTTTGCCAGCATCAGCTCTGTAACCAGTTGCAGCACCAGTCCCTCCTCACCACATCCTTTCCCCTCACTGGCAGGATTGAGAAGAACACCACTAGGACCCCCATAGTCCTGACTATAGTCCGCAGAGCTCTGTAGTCATGTTAGACTATCATTGGTGCCTTTGTGGAAGAACAAGCAAGGGTGATAATCAGAGGATTGGACAAACTTCATCAGTCTCTCCACAACATCTCAGATCCAAGCCTTGGCAAGCAGCAAGTTTCTCTAGATGACAGGTCAGGTCAGCAGACGGGCCCCCGATGGCAGGGATTGACCCATGATATCGCTCACTGTGATATCCTCCTGGTGTTCCTGCACAGCTCTGGGTCAGCTAGCCCAGATGCTTGTCTTGAAAGCACACCTGACTCCTCGTCAGCTTGTGAGGGACATGAACTTATTCCATAGCTGCAGGCCATCAGGTGGTGAAGCAGAAGTCTTCCTCTTGGTTCAAGAAGTCACCAGCTTTCAGCCTTCACACACCTCAGGAGTTTGGACTTACCATCCTGCCAGGGACCCCACTGCAGTTGGGGTCTGGGGCTCTTGAAACCACAAGGTCTCTGAGAAGATCCTGTTTACCTCTCTCCTCATCTCTGTTGCTGACTTCTTCCCATAACTCGTCCATTTGATGGCACAGTGCTGCAATAACAGTGCGCTGGGAAAGGAGATCATCTCCCAGCCTCAGCGAGAGGCACCAGGCACTACCTGCAGCCCAGGACTTCTAGGGCTGTCTGGGCTGACCCCTGTACCATGGCAGGGACTGCTGGTCCCGCCACACCTTCTGGGGAACGTCCCTTGGAGATGTCACTGCCATACCTGAGAACATTTATGCTGGTGAATCTATGTGAATCTGTGGTCTGAACTGCGAGGGGGAGCCTTACGTTGTGTCCTGTTCCAAAACACAAGACCTGATTTCAGTAAATCAAAGACTGTATTAGATTTTTGCTAAAAAAACAATAAAAAATTTGTAGGCTTTAATGCATCTTGGGTGTGCTTTTGAAATAAAATGTCTTGCATGCACTCACTTTACCTGGTATATTCTTTATGCACGTGTAGGCAGAGTATACATTATTTTAGAAACTAATTTTCTCAGTTGTGTGCAGACAAAGATTACAAAAGAAAATATAAGTGAAACAAAATAAAATATAGGCAAAATGTGTTAGGAATATAGTTGTTTAACTCCATCTATCTGATAAACTGAAAACTTAAGCAAAGGTGGAGAGTGAAGAGAGAAACCAATCTATTTTTACGAGCAGTTGTTTCCTTATTTACCCAGTAGAGGCCATAAAATCATTTTCCCTGTTGTGTTAGCATGCGATGCACCTGGGTTCAGAGGGTTTGTTCAGGACCAGTGTACCATAAGAGAGTATTCAACTGCTCAAGTGAGATTTGCCTAGCTCTGACGTGCTTTGGGAATCGAGTACCTTGAGTGCTTGGAAACCATTTCATACAGGCTGCTTGTTCTTTGCTTGAACAACACCAGTAACACGCAAGGAGAACATAGACTTCAGTACTCCTTTGCACTTTCTTACACTTTACCACCAATATAATAAGTGGGGTGAAACATCTGTTTTTTAGTGTGGTTGTAGTTCTGTTGTGTGCCAGGCTTACGGTGTAAAGAGGAAATTCACAGCTCATGCTGACTAAAACCTTTGGTCAAAGTCCATCTTCCCTGACTTCACTCTTCCAGAAAAGAAAGAAAGAAAAATCCTGTCTGTGCTACTGACAGCCTCACTGACATAAACTGAAGACACCACTGGAATTTCAGATTCCTATTTAGGTGTGCAGTTGCAGAAAATGATTGGCTGCTGTTCTACCATCCATTCCTCTCAGTATATCAGCTGTAGCCTGAGACCTAGAAATTACCAAGCTGGGGATGAAATTTCTCTCTTGCTCTTGTTAGACCAGACTATCCATAGTCTCCACTTCTCTGGGGCTATAAAATTCATGCTTTGCCTCTGAGAGGTCTTTAGCAAGAGCTCAAGGGAAGTGCCAGTTGGTCACACTGTTTTTATTTCTCCTGGCATGCACCTACCTTCTCCACATTAAAGAACATGTTTGACTGCAGATCCACAGCACATCCAAGCACATGTGGAGGCAAAGGGTTTTGCAGAAAGTCGTGGCACTGTAAGAGATCCCTTTAACTGGAAACTGCCAGTGCTGCTAGGATGTGAGCAATAGCTCTTCCATACACTTATACATCTGTTACCTGGTGTCAGATTCCAGATCTTCATTTCAGTGACAGCCCTACCAATGGCTTCATTTCAGGGTGACCTTTCAGCGGATGTTGTGGTCTTTCTCTGACTGAGGAAGTTCCCAGATCCTGGGCAACTTTGGCAGAGCTGTTAATTTTCTCATGGTTACCAGTTACTACAGTGAAAGTACAATTAACTAAAAAGAAATCAAGAATAATGATAATAACAAAATCGGTGGACTACACTGGAGTCTCCTTTCTCTTTTCTTGTGCTACACCATACCTCAGCAACAATGACCATGGTTATAGTTAAACAAGTAAAGGATTATGTTAAAGTCTGTTCTAACTGCTTCTCTTTCTTCTCTCAGGAATTCCACTTAAGATGATTGTTCAATCACAAGTGCTCAAACATTAGACAGAAGTCAAAGACTTGGCAATTGGGAAATGGAGTTCCAGTTTTTCTATGGTAATCTGAATTTGTATTTTAAATGTAAAGGTGATTTTGCTTTTCTTTTCTTTTTATTTTTGTAGATTTCCCTTTTTCCCTTTCACAGCTGTAATTTACCTGATGGCTTGTTCCCTAACTTCACAACTCACTGAGCTGGATTAATTGATGTGGTGGAATGAATGTGTTAAAAAGGTTGCACTGAGGGTGAAACTCTAGGAATTAATTGTTGGGAAAAATGCTGCATCACAAAGAGATGAGGAGGAAAGTGATTTTAACAGAGAGAATGACTGTGAGTTCTCCTCTCCAGGATCCCTTTGGCTTAAAGCTATGGTACCTCAAGCAGCTGCATTCCACTCGCCATTTTATGGCACCTTCCAGTTGTATGCCTTTGAACAGCATTTACAGATATTGCACTGTTTCAAAGCTATGAAGCTCTGGGGGAGAAATTATGATCACCTGCCTTGGGTGCATTTTCTGTAGAAAACTAGGGCCAGTGAGAATGGCCTTGTTCTTTTTCCAGCAGTATCTTAATAATGTTAGCCAGCTTTGGCCAGTGAAAAACGAAGGGGGAGAATCTACTTCAGAAAAACTGTTTAAAAGGTGAGAAGAAAAGAGCTGTTGGGTGAAAAATGGTGCTGGAGCAACAGAAAATCAATCAGCTGAGACTTTGGACACTTTTGGTAACATTTGGATTGTGGGTGAAGATTGTCTGAGAAAGAAGAGAACTGATGAATCTCTGACCAAGGTATGAGCATTCACCAGCAGCTTGGTGAAGGAGAATGGGAGGGTTTCACATGAGGTGGCAGCAGTGTAGTTTGCAAACAGACTGTAGAGAGCCTAGGAAGTCTCCACTGCCTGCCCATAACTGCAGATTCCTGCAGCTTTCCCAGGCCAGGTCCATTGCTGGTAGCATCCTTATACCAAAGGAAGTAGGAGAGAGAGGAGGGATTTTGGATGCATGCTTTTAACCCAAGCCACCCTGGACCACAAAATAAACTTTCTGAAGTATCACTTAATGAGACCAGAAGACTTTAAGGGAGGCAGTGTGCTAAATTGGTAATAGATAGGACAAACATAACTGTTCATTCTCCAGTCTCACTGTTCCTTGGATTGGGACTAGCCCAACGTTTCTTGCTCCTGACACAGTGTTTGTTTTTCATCTTGTCTCCCAAGAAAACAACTGTGGCCCCCCTTTTGCCTCCTGGAAAGCTGATTGATGCTCCTTGCTGTGTGCTCCTAACGTTTGCAACTATCTGGAGGTAGGAGGTGCGGTGCTTGATACACAAAGCTTGTCCATTCACTTTTGAATGACCACAAAAAGCAAACCACATTTTCACTACATCTCTTGGGTAGCTTTCTTATTTTTCTCTTACCCATTAAGTTAGACCAGGGAGTATTCTAAAATTCCAGTAAGTAAGCACAAAATAGTTATGCCAGGGTACAAATACTTTATAATTTTTCTAGTATTAGTATGTGTCACTTTTAATGAACTGTAGGTTATATTCCTATGTGTTTCTCCTCTATCTGCTATTCCATGAAGGGTTCCAAGCAAATGAAAAAATGCAAACCATCTTGATGTGATTATTGTTATTGATTTTTTCATGGAGGCTGCCCATCTACTGCTTGACCTTAGAAAGAAAAAACCCTAACATATTGGCTGAAGGACACCTGCTTCTTGAACAAATAATGTCTAGAGAGTTATGATCAATCTTCCCCATACATTAGATGATTTTTATACAAGGCAGAATCAGAAGCCCTGAATAAATGCATTTTTGAAGTAATTATCACTGCTAAATATTCGTGTGCGCACATACCTGCACGCGCACACGCATGCTGCAAAAGCAGCTCATTGCATTAAGAAATGAATTACTATTTCTAATTTCTACTAGTTAATTACTCCTAATTATTACATTGAGTAATAAATTGCTACTTCTAATTATGCTGTGGGTGCAGCCATAGTAGTTAGAAATGCAATTTGCATGGTTGTTTACATCATAAGCATGTTTAAGTAATTGTGCTCCCTTAATTATATGGAATGGTTATTGCTAAATAACATAACATGTTTTGCAGCTTCATCTGCAGTGTCATTTGTTTACCATTTATGGTGGCTGGGCTTCAGAGAACTGGGGAATAGATGCTGTGTGTCACTGGGGAATAGCTATTTTTATTGAAGCCTACAAGCACTGCCTAGCATCTATGACCTGACAGGCATTTCTGGGAATGTGTACTGTGTTGTTAAACTCACATTACAGGTCTAGCTTCTCAGCCTAAGCAGAACTGAACCACTTGGAGACACTGACCAAATCCTGTTGTCCTTAATCAAAGTCTCATTTCCCACCCCCCAGGCTTTCTGACATCAGGTCTTCGTTTGACCTGATGCTGGGAGTGGGTACTCTCACCTCAGACAAAGTTTTTCCTCAAATTCCATGAGGAATTGAGGAAATTCCTCAATTATATGTAGTGGCCTATATAATTTCTGATCAGAAAGATGCCTGTTAGGAGCGTGCTACACGTAAGATTGCAGCCAGGAGTTCCTAGCCAAAGCTGTTTTGACTTTCGAGATAATCTCTGTGGGTTTGGTGGGTCCCTCAGTTCTCTAGGACCTTCCAAACTTGGGTGTTACACATTGCAATTTGGGGATGATGTTAACTCCTTCCCCAAAGATGTCATACATCAGAGGAGCCTGGCTGTCCTTTTGGAGGAAGCAAATGTACACTTTCTTTACAAGGCTTTGACAGCACAACAAGGTGTGGTAGGTTGAACCTCGCTGGATGCCAGGTGCCCACCAAGCCACTCTGTCACTCCCCCTTCAGCAGGGCAGGAGGGGAGAAAATTAGACGGAAAAAACTCATGTGTCAAGTTACGAACTGTTTAATAAACCAAAAGCAAAGCCTGCTCATGGAAGCAAAGGAAAACATAAGATTTATTCTCTACTTCCCATCAGGAGGCGATGTCCAGCCACTTCCCAAGAAGCAGGACTCCAGTACACATAGTGGTTGCTCTGGAAGAAATATGTCATATAAAATTAATGCCCCCCCCCTCCCCAGCCTTCTCCTAGCTTTTATTGTGGGACAGATATCATATGGTATGGAATTTGGAATAACCCTTTGGTCAGTTTGGGCCAGCTGTCCTGGCTGTGTCCCCTCCCAAGATCTTGCCCACCCCCAGCCTACTGGTGAGGAGGGATGTTGGAGACGCAGCCTTGATGCTGTGGCAGCACTGCTCAGTGGTAGCCCAAACACTGGTGCGTTCTCAGCACCCTCCTAGCTACAAATACAAAGCACAGCACGATGAGGGCTGCTATGGGGAAAGTTAACTCCGTCCCAGCCAGACACAATAGACCAGGGCTTCAATTCTTCCTCAGGCCTTCTTCCTTTGTATAAGTTCACAGGAGTTTGTTGGGAATTAGGAGTTGCTGGACTTTGCCTTTTCCTGTGTGGTACATGTTTGTTTTCTCCTGTTCCCCATTTTCTGTCTCAATTTATAATACTCCATGATATTAAGATTGATTGTAGGGGGAAAAACCTGTGTCCCAGCAGAGGTGGACAGCCTGCCATTAAGCAAGAACAAGAGTCAAGAAAAAATAAACTACAGAGACTCAAAAAATATTGCCTGTCATTCATTTGTCCTCAGAGAGGGAAAGAATACAGGAAATTTTGGACACAAAGAATACATTGCTGTTAAACATAATTTTTCAAAGTTTTATGTGGGACACCAGTGGGATGTAAAAGTTAAAGAGCTGGAAAGTTCGCTTACTGTCTACACACACGGTGGATTTGGAAGAGTGGGTTTTGCTAGCTGAGGAATATCCTTGGTGCTGGTAAAATCAGTCCCCAGCTGACACAAGGGTTTTGCTGTTCCAGACAGGTTCTGCTTTAGTATAATAACGTGATTTCTGGGGTGAAGCATTGTGACTGCTTTGGTGGGAAGGGAGCTTTAAAGCAGGAAACAGCACTGGAAGTGGGGATAGCTGGAAAATTAACTACAGATCCACCACTTCACATGGTATGAAAGCTGGCATGTGGCAAGGACTGTGGGAGGGCTGGCACCATCAAACATTGTGTTTAATAACTCTGAGGCGTGAAAATAAAGTCTTCATCTTAGAGGACACACCTCGGCAGTCAAAAATCATCAGAATCAAGTCTTTAGAAAGTTTGCTGTCTTTTCTTACCTCTGAGAGAAGCTGTTTCTGGCTTACCTAGGGTCGGTGAGGGTTCAGAATTTGATTTTCAGTGAAAATGGATATCGTCTTAGGGCCAGACTCTGCAAACGCTGCCACAGAGCTTCCAGGATGGGGCCCTCTCTGGGCCCTATGCTTGGTACGTAGCACTGTAACAGAGCTGTAACAGAGCAAGAACTGAAATTATACCAATCTGCCTTGCTAAATTACTGGTTTGTTCTGCCTTTTATGCCCCGTGGGATTCAAATTCTAATCCAGGTGTTTGACTCTGTTTCTCAGGAAGCCAGGATGCAGGCTAAAGTAGGTGGTTATAAGTTTGTGACTATCGTACTCCCAAGTGGGGAATGGAGAGCTGTAATTCTGCTAATTATCATAACTAATTAGCTGCATTCAGAAGTGAAAAATCAGAAGGGCTAGATCACCGCTTCCAACTGTTAATAATGGGTTATTGAATTGCAGTACATGAGACCAGAGGGACTGCTATTACCACCAGTGATGAGCCTGGGATGTGTTCCCAACACCATAAAATAACTCAGCCCTGGATTTTCAGAGTGCTTTCACAGGGTGAAAGTACATGCTGTTCCTGGAGGGCAAACACTTGAAGTCCAACACCATGGACTCAGTCATGAAGCTTGGACCCCAAAGAAGCGTACGGGCACTCATATTCATGGAGAGGGCTCTCCAGGACCCCTTAGATGTGAGCTCTGTTGGCTGCAGGGAATTCAGATGAGCCATGCATCTGACTGTATCCTTAAGCTTGGAATCCTCCTGGAAATGAGGGCACATTTCTGCAGGACAGTGCTGGGCTGTGCTGTGAGCTAGCAATGAGCAAACTGTAGGTGACCTAGAAATGGGAAATTCAGAAGGCACAGAAGTCGGCAGCGCACAGCCTCACCATGTGCTCCCTGAAACGTGAAGCAGTAGAAAGGTGTGCGGGCTGGGTTTTCATGGAATAACCTATCCACTTGTAATCAAGTGACAATCTGAGTGGAGACAATCCCATTTTGGATTGAATAATTTCAGCGTGGGTCCCTTTGAGATAAACTGAGATCTTACTAGCCCAGCTGTGAACATAAATGTGTCCAATTCAGGAGAAATTCCAGCTCAAGAAAAAAGTCTTTTAATGAGATCCATACACCACAGCTGGAATTGATGGTGTAAGGAATCTGGGAATAGGAACTGCTGGCTGGCGCACCCAGTATTTGTCTGGGTTTTTGGCAGGACTGCTAGAATAATTTTTATTCTATATGGATTTCAGAAGGGTCCTGGAACACTTCTAAGGTATCACAAACTTAACAATTCAGATGTAGCTTAGCGAACTACATACCCCCCTCATTTTCCTGTAAAAGGGCAGGAGCCCTCCACCATCACACGGTTGCACTTCAATGGGAGCACACAGTGATTGGCAAGAGATCACAGCACTACGAAAACATTTCTGTCTGAGCTTGGTTGTAACTCTGGTTTCATATTAATAATTTGATATAAGGTAGAACAGAGTTTCATATAATAGGTAAATAAAAATCCAAGTACAATCCAAAAACACTTTAATTTTTTAATTTTTAATTAAAAATCCAAACCCACTTTTTTCAGTGTTTTTGTAGTGCAGTATTTGACTAATGTTGATCAATTGATGATGAATCACTCATTAATCATAACAATATGGCTATGAAAATAAACCCTGGGCACAGGTTTAATATCTGGAACATTAGCAAGAATGAGTAGTCACTGTAATTAACTATCTGGAGTTTCATAAACTATTATGTCTACCTGAGATCATAATGAGGCACATTTAGATCTCTCACAGCTCTGTTAAAATTTCTCACTGGCTGTTGTGACTGCACTCCCTGATGTTAAGATCTCCTCCGATTTCTCTTTCTGACATGCTGGTCCTTACTCTACCGTTGCCTAGAACTGGATTATGGTGGTGCCTAATTCCCAGCCTCATGGAGGGCTGCGATAGGGATCATATGTACAATTATACCTTTACATAAGAGGACTAAGTTAGAAGTGCCAGCCAGGCCTTTAATGTTATTTTCTTAATCTTGAGCAGCTGTTGATGGAGATACAGGGCTAGAAAACCAAAATGATGAACTTCAAACACAGTCCAGCGCTGTGTGCCAGGGCAGCTCACGGTTGTCACTCCAGAGCCATCAGATCTGTGCTTCAGGAGCCATTCAGGCTCCACACTGCTAATCACTGGGCATCCCACGACTTCTCAATGGAGCATAGCAGGCCCTTCAAATCATGGGATTGAGCAGGAAGATGCTCCAGGGCTGCACAGCCCTGCCATTTTTGTGGATTCAGTGTGAGGTTTGAGGCCAGGCACCAAAGGAATTTATTGATGGCCCAAGGCTTGGTCCAGGACACCAGGTTGTGCTTGGAAAATGATGTAAAGGGAACAAAAGCAGAAAGGGCAAGTATTTTAAAGTCTGAGCTTGGATCTGTGTGGCAGTTAACTCCTCTTCAGCCTGCCGCCACCACGCAAGTGGGGTTCTCTCTCTTGCTGGGCTGAGCTGTGCTTGTTTATTGCAATGCCACGTCAGTGAGGCACCTTTCAGCAGTGGCTCTGCAAAAATAGATGCACAGATATCCTTGCTCTTATTTCTCGACTCAAGAAAAAAGAAAAAACACAAAAGGGACAAATTCAGTAATTACCATGAACACAAACATAAGCTATATTCAGTGTCAAATATTTGAAACTACTGGGAGCCCGACAACCAACATGTCTTACCCAGAGCTGGATCTGGATGGGAAACCTTCCTCCCTGCACACAATTTCATGTGTCTGCCACGCTATGTTGTGCTCATTTAGGTCTTGGCGTGTTATAGACATGTGAGGCTGTGTAGAGGGTGAAGGCCCAGTAATAGTTGAATTGTGCTTACTCTATGTTTAAAAGAGCAATGAAGTTCACACTCTTGATCTTTAGAGCTGCCAGGTTATGGTCCCTACAGTCATGAAGGAAAGGAATTGCAACACCACCTCTGCTAGGTCGTGTGAAGATGGCTGCTACTTCTCTTCATTGCCTGCTCCATCTGGTGGACCTCGATAACATCTTGATCTTTAGAAGCCAAAGTACTCAGGACAGATATATTTGTGCTCTGTATAAGCACTGTAGTGTCCAACATGGCTCATTCATGAGGGTCTTTTAGGACAGGTTTACTCCTACCCGCAGAGTGAAACACAAACTGAGAGTGATGAAGGTTCCTTTGTTCCTACACTCCAGCCTTTGTAGGCCAAAGGAATGTCTGTAGTGGCTCGTGCTTGCGGAGAACACATTGCAAGCCTTCAAAACTGGTCTGTGAAAGCTGCTGAGGATCTGAGCTGGCGAGATGTAGGAAAATTTCTGGGGCGAGACTATAGAGCAGAGATCCTGCCCCTCTGAATCCAGAGGCAGAGTGGGAGGGTTGTGATGCTGCCCGTGGTGCCCGCAGACTGCCTGCAAATAAGAACCCTTCTGACAGCCTCGGCTCTGTTTCACCTTGAACACAAAACTGCCCCAGACTGGGACCTGCAGTGGCAGAAATGTGCTGAGGGAAGAGATAGGGTGCTAGATGGATCCTGAAGAGGGGCTTTGAGGAATTCTCGGAGGATGGGGCTCTGAGGCAGTTCCTCAGCTGAGGCCATGCTCTGCCATCTTGCTCCCACCCAGTCACTGTAAAGTCCAGCATGTTTGGCCGGCATTCTAGCCAGATACAGGAGGGGTGACTGTGAGAAAACACCTTGGAGGATCCAGCTGAGCGAGTTCCCCAATGGGGTGATTGCCTGTCCTTCCTCAAAACATCCTCTGCGGTCCTCCATGATGCGGGTGGAGATATATCCCAGCAGAGCTGGCTGGGATGTTTCTTCCATAGCACACAGGAAGGGTTCTATCTTGCTCCATCCTACCCAGCTGAATATCACATCGTGGTACGAGTTGAACAGTGCGGTGTGACCTATGTTGGTCTTTTTACACAAGTATCCCTGCATGAACTGCAAGCACGTGCTAGGAACAGAGGAGAGAGTGGTGGCTCTGACAGGGAGGAGGAGAAGTAACAGTCAAGTGTCAAATATTTGAGGATATCACTGCTAAAACACAGAAGAAAAAGCTGCCGCCTTCACAGGAAAGCAAAATCAGCCAGAGACTGGGAGGGAGTTGGCAAAGTCGTGCTGCGGCTGGTGGTGTTTGTGCTAGTCCGAGGTAACCATCTGCTGAGCTGTCAGACCCGTCTGGGCGTTTTTTTTTTGTTTGGGTTTTATATTATTTGTTTTTCTGTTCTTTTTTAGATTACTTTGCTGAAGGAAATAAAATCATCTTGCTGCTTCAGAAGAAAAACATCTGAAAGATGACTTAGGCTGCACATAGGGAGCATCCTTCCAGGAGGCCTGGCTGCCTGGCATGAGCGCGGATGCAGCACAACCCCTTGGCCTCCCTCCCTCTCTGACTGCCAAACACAAATTAAAGGATCCACTGACCGACAAGCTGTGTCTATTCCAGTATTTTCCTGGCTCCTGGCATGTTTTGGATCTTCTCTGTATGGAGTAGCAAGCCTTTGTGTTGCTCCGACTTCATTCCTTCTGCATGGACTGTGATCGCTTCTTTCAGCAGCATTTCTCTCTTGCTGTTTGCTGTTGTGCACAGATTTACTCAACCCCTCTCATTTAATGTGAACTGTCCTACCGTTTGCTTTGGTTAATGTGAAAGCACTACTGTAACACAAGCATGGAAAAATAGAATTGACTTAATGAGCCAGTTTTCAACCTAAAAATGTGCATCTAATAAAAGTAGCAAGGCAGAGGCAGAAATGTTGGCCTGGAAATAAAACTGTGAACAGATCAGATAATATAGATAGCCCAGGGGCACCCCAGCACTCTCATGGGGTGACCAAACTGCCAAGTCCCCAAAGATGGACTTTGTGCACCCTCAGCAAGTTTGCT
>NW_010253935.1:0-1626 GCF_000690775.1 Eurypyga helias
CCGCCCCCGCCGCGGGGGGGAGCAGACGGTGTCAAGGCTCGTTCTGGGGCTGGAGTTTGCGCTCACAACCCACCCCAGAAACCAATAAAGGAGGCACAGGACAGGAAAAAAATCCCACTGATGCAGCCCAGGGGGGCAGAAGTGAAGCCCCCACCCAGCCTGGGCTGGAATAGGAGCATTAAGGGAGGTGCTGGCTCCGTTCCCGCTGTGGAGCCGAGTCCGGACTCATCCCAACCAAGAAGCGGGCCAGGCCTGGCCGGGGCACGCCGCACAGCCCCCAGGTCCTCACCTCTTCCCGTCGGGGTGAAAAGCAACGCTGTTTATGGGACCGAAGTGACCCTTCACTCTGCCAAACTCTTCCTCAAAAGCCAAGTGGAAGAACCTGGAAGGGAGTGGGAGTCAGTGCGGCGAGCAGGGATTCCTCCAGGCAAGCTCCGTCAGCTCAGTGGCTCCTCCAGCCCTGCCCGGAGCATGATTCACTGGGAGTGGCACCCCTGGCCTGGCAGGAGCCCCCGGGCGAGGACTTGACCCCGCCAGAGGAAAAGGACCGACCTGGCCTCAAATTTGCCAATCCTGGTGGAGGTGGTGGTGACATCCATGGCCTCTTGCCCACCACCCAGCACGACCTGCGAGGGAGAGAAGCCACAGCCCCTCAGTGCCGCTGCCGGCGCGCACCGCAGAGGCCGGAGGGGACGAGCCAAGGCCTGGGGAAGCCTCCCTCCCACGAACCCGGCAGGTCCCACCAAGTCACGAGCGGGCCCGACTCCAACCCCAAGACGTTCCCACCCCCCAGACATGCTCCTTTGAAGACCAGAGCCTTGTTCCCTGCACCAGACCGCAGTAAAGCTCCCCAGACCCAGCCCACGGTGATGGTTTTCAGCTGAGCTGGCGACACTCTGCCTTTCAGCTTCTGGGGATAACACAGGGTCACAGCGAGACCGTGACAGCGAACGAGCTCGTTCTTACGTGATCAAAGATGGGGGAGAGCGCGGCAGAGTTCACCGGTCGCTCCGTCCGGAAGGTCTTCAAATGCTCCAGCGTCGTGCAGTCGAACAGCTAGGAGGCAAATGGGAGAGTTGTTCTGCACAAGGGCCAGAACAACTGGCACAAATCCGGCGGCTGGGCCTTACCCGGGCAGATGTTAGCTCCACAGTCGCTCACAGGCACCCAAATCCCCCAGATGTTTCCCCAGAATCCCAAAATACCAGCCTAAGGTATTCCAGAGGCGGCAAACCGCAGCCTTAACTTAGGGGACATTGTTTCCAATGCCTGGCTCTTCGTTTAACGGGGTGCTGCCGCCCCTTCCTCACTGAACTTCGCCCCCAAGCTCTGACTTCCCAAGGAGCAAACCTCTGCGACAGCCACAGCTCCGAGCAGAGTCCTGCAAGGGAAGCTCATCAGCCCCCGCGTTTCCGGCGGGAAGGCTCACCTTGGCTGTGTTGTCCTTGGAGGCAGTGATGAACATGGTCATGTCCCTGGAGGTCTGGATGTCGTTGATTTGCTTGGTGTGCTCCTTGATGTTGGTGAGCTGCTCCCCCGACTGAAGGCAGAGAAACCAGGCTCAGCCAGCGTACGACAGGCCCTCCCCGCGAAACACGATTCAGCCGGCGCCGTCAGTGGCGGGGC
>NW_010253935.1:1753-3173 GCF_000690775.1 Eurypyga helias
GATGCCGTTCCGTATCACTGACCTTGGCACTGAACTGGTTCAGCTCTCCGCTCTCGTGTCCGGCGATGATGAACTCTCCCAGCGGGCCCCACACGGCACTGGTGATCTTCGAGTCACTGCAGGGGATCTTCATGTAGGGCTCGTTGTTCTCTGCAGGAAGGAAGGAGACAGACAGACAGACACCGTGGCACCAACTCCAGCCATCAACACTTCCCCTTATTCCCTGGGGCAGGCACCCGGACTCCTCACCGATCTGGCTGGGGTCCCGGAGGTCAAAAAAGCTCACAAAACACTGATATCCCATCTGCTTGTCCGTGGAAAACATGATGATGTTTCCTCCGAAGTCGAAGCCGCACGTCCTCACCGCTGAGCTGGTCTTCACCAGAGCGAGCTGCTTTCCTGAACACGGAGAGAAACCGTCACTTCCCCAGGCATTTTAGGGCAAAGCTAAGGAAAACAAGCAGCTAAACGGCAGGGGAGGAAGGGGGAGAAGTTGGGGGGAGCCGTGAGCATCGGGAGTAGCCGACAGGCAGGCTCGGTGACCCACAAGCTCCAATCGCACCTCTCAACTACCTGGGCAAGCGAAGTGAATGAATTCCATTAATATTCACGAGAAGCCAGGCAGGTGCACAAGCCCTGCCCACCCCCCCAGCATCCTGAGCTCGGATTCAGGCCTCTTTCAGGGGGGGGAACGAGCACATTACGCTCCCACCACCTCACGGCAGCGACCAAGCGCAGCTACGCGGGCGTCAGCGCCCAAGCTCAGCTACGCTGGAAGGGCGGAGTCTTACCCGTCTCACAGTCCCAGAGCCGACAGCTGTTATCCGCAGAGCCGGTGAGCACATGCCGGGTGTCCCCTAGGTCACCAGTTAGGGAACGTCAACACAGTTTCAGCCCCCCAAACCCGACTTTTTAGATACCCAGAGAACATTTATACACGGGATGAAAAGCTGTATTACACAGAGACTGGACAAGCTCCATTCCAGGACCGGCAACGCTCCAGTACGGACACGGAGTGCGAGTGTTGCTGTTACAAACTCCAACACTTCCCTCCTGAAATGCTGAAAAGGGTCCAGCGCCTGCGCTAACGCACCCTTGGTGTGTTTTTGTCTCCCCCACCACTGCCTGCAAGAGATGGAGAGTCTCTTGCTGAGATTTTTTTCCATCTCTGATGGAAAACCAACTCAGGCACCTTTCCCTGAGCTGCCAGGGCCATCGCAGTAAAAGCGACGGTGGACACGGTATTCCCAAAAATCAGCCCAGGGAGAAAACTATCCCGAGGAGGGAGTAAAGGAAAGACGGGGCAGAGTGAGACGCGCTGTGTCGCCCTCGTGCTCCTCTTCAGGAGGAAGCGGCGTGGGTGAATCACTGGAATGAAAATGCGTGGAACGGAGAAGCTGGTTTCCCCGACCAAAGGATA
>NW_010253935.1:3183-3544 GCF_000690775.1 Eurypyga helias
CGCCCGGCGTGCGTGGGGGGGGGGCGTGGGGGGGTGGGGAGCCGCTCTCCGTTCACCGAATACCAAACGTTGACAATCTGGGAGAAGCAAACAGCCGAGCACCCTGCTTAGCAGAGGGGTCATGGCGAGGCTGAGGAACAACCGGCCCGTTGGCGCGGCGGGGGTCGGTTTCCGAGCACGGGAAAGGGCCTAGCCGCACTCACGGGATCTTTGGCCACGGTGAAAAGCAGGTCTCCCTCCCGGTTGTACTTGATCTGCGTGATGGAGCGCTCATGGCCCTGCAGCAGGATCGGCTTCTGCGGGGGGGGTGGGGGTGTGTGTGTGACGCCATTTAACGCCTCAGGCGCGGCGCGGCCTGGAC
>NW_010253936.1:0-214 GCF_000690775.1 Eurypyga helias
AGTCAATATCTTTCTGATGTTGGGAGCCCCAGGCCACCACATCAGGCCACCACCAGCTGCCACTCCGGAGGACAGACTCTGTACTCAATCTGTCACCCAAAGCAAAGCCTCGTCCCTCCAGGCCTCAGTGTCCCAGCTGCAGGGCAGCCCCCAGTGTCACAGCTGGTCCTTCACGCTCCCCCCCAAGGAGACGAGGTGCTCCAACCCCACTTGG
>NW_010253936.1:402-718 GCF_000690775.1 Eurypyga helias
GGGTTGCTCTCCTGGCCCCGCTCCACCCCTGTGAGGATGCTGCAGGGCCAAAAGCAGCTCCAGCTGTCACACGGCAGCACCAACACGTGAATCAGCCGTCAGGCCCTCGCTGCCTTCCTCATTTGGCAGCATCAGGCGCTCAGGAAGAAGGAATTGAATCAGAAACCAAACAAGCCGTGCCAGGAGCTGCCCCTGCACCCCCGTACCGCGCTCCCTGCGGGCAGGACAGGGCGGTTGTGGCACGGACAGGCCGCAGGCTCAGCCCCGGACGCGGCAAGCACTCACTTGCATCGATGATCCGCTTTGTCGAGCAGAG
>NW_010253936.1:771-2667 GCF_000690775.1 Eurypyga helias
AAGCACTCAGCTCAGAGCCAAGAGGAGCCCACCTTCCCCTCCCACGCCACCGCTGCCGTTAGAGGAAGGTTGGCGGGACAGAGACCATCCCCACGCAGCTCTGGCCAGGCGCCAGCCCCACGGTGACCAACACAGCTCGCTCGGGCACACGACGCAGCAAACGGCTCCAACCGACGCCCTGGAGACTTACCTTCTCCCCTTGGGGATACTTCTTGAGTTTAACCAGGACCTGGGGGATCTGAAAGACACGGGGTAGGGACATAAGTGACCGGGACAGACCCCATTCTGCCGCTGGCACCTCCCAGGAACACAGGGGCCCACGTGAAACATGCCTGCTGCTCTCCCAGCATGGGGAAAGGAGCATTTCTGGAGCAGCCCGTGTGGACTTTGTGACCCTGCTTCCCCTCTGCAGGGCCCTGCCAGCGTCACAGGGAGCCACAGGACACAGCCACCCCTCCACAGCGGGGCAGGGAACCGAGGCTGCGGAGGACCCCAGCACAGGCCTGAACCGACACACGGATCCCTTCTGTCTGGTACAAAGAAGGGAGGGGAAGCAGACTGCTGCGGGAATGCCCACCACCGAGAGGCGGGAGTGTAGGCCCCAAGGCTGTTGTGGCATCCTACAACACCCCAGGAAAGCCGCTCTGCAAAACAGAGTGGGCTGAAATGACACCCCGGACAGCAAAGCTGATGCTCAGCGGATTGCAGGAGGGCTGCCGCGGGCTCAGCCGGGGCGTGGGGCACCCCAAGGGGCATGCTGTGGTAAAGAACTAACGGTTCTGCCAGGGTTCAGCGCTCAGCAGGGGCCGGGCATGCGGGGAAAAGGCAGCAGCATGCTCAGAGCACTGCGCTGGGCCCTACCTTCAGGAAGGTGAAGGCTGCCCACTTCAGCTCCTCTGTGCCCTCCGGCGACTCGATGAGGCCCACAAAACAGGCCTTCCAGATCTCCAGCATGAAGAGCGGAGAGGGGATGCGCTGCAGGGCACACAGACACCCCCCATCCTCAGCGCTGGAAAGGCAATAAAGTGCCCTCCCCCAGCCTCAAACCCTGAACCCCCTGCAAAGGTGGTGATGGGCTCATCCTGCTCCTGGCAGCTGTGCCCGTACCCTCAGGAGCACAGCCCTGACCCTGGTCCCACAGCCCCCAGGCCGCCCTGAGCAAGAGAACACGATGCCACTTCCCTACCTGCATCCTCTTCACCATCATCAGCTGCTCCACCAGCGGCTGGGTCTCCCCCGTGAGGTTCATGGTCCCCTCCAGCAGCACCACGGCATGCACGGTGGGGAAGCCGGCAGCTGCTCCGAGTGAACCGAGAGCATGGTGGGGATGCTGGGTAGGGGACGACACAGGGTCACCGGAGCCTTGCGGGGATGGAGCCTTGCTCCTCCTGCCCCATCCTCCCTTCCCAGCCAAGCCCTGGACCTTTGGCTGTCCCACATCTCGCCGGGGCAGCCGTGCCCCGCAGAGCCCCTGGGCACATCCGCTGCCCCCGTGCCACAGGCTGGGCCCTGGGAGCAGCTCCTGGGAGATCCAGAGCCAGGACAGCAGCTCCGGTGTGGCCAGAGCAACCAAGGGGCCCCAAAGTCACCGGGGGAGCCACCCCTGTGTAAGCAGGTCACCACGAGCCCTGTCCCCTCTCCTGCCCCAGGGCTTCTTGCCAGCCCAAGGGGCCGAGCCGGGAAGGGATGGGAAAGCGGGGAGCCGGCGTGGGGGGAGGCAGAAGGTTCTCAGCCCCCAGAGCAGGGCTCAGACCCATTTTACCCTCCCAGCTCGTGGAGACAGCAGCACAAAGCTACCTCTTGATGAGGGAGATGCAGTCCTCAGCCTGGCTTCGCAGCGGGGCGTTGCTGAGGCTGTTCAGGTTCTCTCCCAGCTTGACGAGGGACTGCTCCACC
>NW_010253937.1:0-2479 GCF_000690775.1 Eurypyga helias
GGTACCACGGCCGTTCGGCGACCATCTGGTCCCTGGGCGTCCTGCTCTACGACATGGTCTGCGGGGATGTCCCCTTCGAGCAGGATGAGGACATCATCCGGGGCCACATCTTCTTCCGACGGCGCATCTCACACGGTGGGTACCCAGCTTCGTGGCAGGGAAGGGGATAAGGGGTTCTGGGGAGTGGATAAGGGGTTCTGGGGGGTGGCACCAGGCACACGAGCGAGCATCCCGCTCCTCGGGCCGTGGAGGAGGTTGATTTCCTGTGGTTCACTGGAGGAGGTGACACGTGTCCTGTCACCCTGCTCTCCTCCAGAACGGGTAATGGATGGGGAGGCTGGGGGCAGCTCTGAGCACAGCCAGCGTGGCCTGGGCACTGTGGACCTTCTCCGACTGACCGGTGGTTTCTGGTTTCTCCCCAGAGTGCCAGCATCTCATCAGGTGGTGCCTGTCCATGCGGCCCTCGGACAGGCCGTCTTTAGAAGACGTTTTCAACCATTCCTGGCTGCAAGGCATCCACCTGCCCCAGGAGACGGCCGAGATCCACCTGCACAGCTTGATCCAGGAGCCTGGCAAATAAAGCTCCACGTGTTTTCTGGCCATAAGAAGCAAAGAGCACCAGAGTTTTGCCTCTTGACTGTAGCACTGAGTAGGGATCATCAGTTGGGAACACACACATCTTGTCCTGGAGCTGGGCTGGAGACCTGGGCCTCCAAGCGCTGGTGGCCACCATCCAACCCAGCTGTCCTGGACTGCCTGAGTGACCTGATGTTTTGCCAGTACAGTTTGGGTTTTGGTTCTGGTTTTAGAGGTTCCCAAGTGTCTTCCTGACCTGCTGAAAATTTGGGACCGCGAGAGGATCGGAGACTTTATTGCGAGGAAAAGCTTCAACGGGGAAAACTGGTTGCGGGGGGGAGGGCAGGTTCCACCTCTCTTCTCCGCTGTCACCGTGCTCGAGTGCCTTCGGTTGCGATCTGGGCTGTGCTGGAGGAAATACTTGAATTTTCCTACACTGCTGCTTTTCCAAGACTCGCCTGAGTACATAGTTCCTTTTTTTTTTTTTCCAACAAGAAAACGGGTCTGAAGACGCTCAGGAGCCCAGCGGGCAATGCCTCGCCTCTCCGGCCTCCACCCCGTGTGGATTTTCTGGTGTTCTTTGCTTCCCTGTGCCCTCACGAATGCACAAACAATGCAAACCAACAGAGCTGTAAATGTGTACAGTTATACAGAGCAGAGCTTGATGTACAGTTGTAAATAGCAATGGCGTTTTACCTGGGTTGTTGTTTTTCCTTTTTTTTTATTTATTTTCATGAATTTGGGGGGTTTTTTGGTTGTTTGTTTTTTTTTTTTTAAAGGAAGCATTCTAGCCGGTAGGATAACTTATTTATTTATTTATAACTCACGTGGGGTTTCCAACCCACGCCTTGCTCCTACAGTTGCTGATCCCCCTCCCTGATTTTTTCCACTCGGGTCTCCCCTCCGCTTGTGTCCTGTGTCCGTGCCCAGGTCTGTAGCATTCCTGGCGGAGGTGTGGAGCGGCTGCCTGCTCCCCAGCTCTCTGCATCCGAAGTTCGGGTTGCTGCTCTCGCCTCGCCACGTGCAGATCTCCATTGGCAGATGAGGTTTGGTTTTCCCCACGGGAGTGTCTTTGCTGGGGCTGGGGAGGGGGGAGCCAGCCTGGGCCATCCGCACTGTCGAGTCTTTCCATGTAACCACGTGTGTAGCCGGCGGGGTGTTTTTTTGTTAATAGCTAATATTGTACAGGGGAATTCAGAAATCTTATTTTTTTTATGCGGTTTTAAATAAAAACAAACCACTTGATGTGATGGAGACAGCCCTTTATTGCGGGGCGGGATGAAGGACACTGGGAGTGTGCGGGGTACCGTGGTTACTGCAGGGACCACTGGTTTGTGTCCAGCCGGGACAAACTCCAAAGGTCCCAACCCGGCATTAACCAGGACCAGCAGCCGAAAACACCACGGGGAAGGCTGGATCCGGCCCGTGGCGGGGTGATTGCAGCCCTGACTGCCCCTGGCAGGACTCCTGGGAGAGATCAAAGGGGTGTGGAGCCGTTTTCCTTTCCATTCATCCACAGGCTGGTGCGGAGCATGTGCCGGGGACAGTGAGTAAACAAACATCAAAGCAACCTTACGACACGCCGGATGTTGTCAGCCAAATGAAATTTTGGTAAGGCAGATCCTGTTGCTCCGGCTCTTGCTGGCGTGGAGTGGGTGTTGCATGCCGGGTGCCGGTGGGTGAAGAAAGCCGCCGGCGGGCTGTCCCCACCTCCAGCTCGGCTGCGGCGAACGCGGAGCGAGAGGAAGTTGATCTTCGGATTACGAGAAGTCGGTCGCTATCGAGCAGCAGCGGTAACACGTCGCTTGAGCTTTTGCCCTCCAAACTGTCAAACCCCACTTTCCCAGCTCCACGGCGCTTCAGCTTCAGGGTTGTTGGGTTGGTTGTGGTTTTTTGGTTGTTT
>NW_010253937.1:2527-4942 GCF_000690775.1 Eurypyga helias
ATATGCTTGGTTTTGAAGCTCTGCTCCTGCTTGACCTCGTGGAGCACCTGCTGCTGTGTGTCCCCTACTCCAAGGAAGGGCCATGTTTCCCTTTCTGCAGGTTACTTTGCAAGACCTGATGTGGAACAGGGCTTTCCTTGGCTTGCCCCACGGCTTTCTTCCTTAAAACCCCCAAGCCTTTCTCCCTGGCTCCCCCCAGCCTTGCCAGCACCGCGCTCCAAGCCGTGGGGCTGCTATCTGAGGGAATGGGGGATCCTGGAGCCACGTCGCAGCTTCGTGGGGTGACCTGGAGTGCTGTGTCACCGCTGTGCCTCTGCCTTCAGCAGAAAGCGTTAACTTGGTTTGTTTGGTTTGCTTTTTTCTTTTTTTTTTTTCATTTTACTCAGCTGCATCTTTCATCTCCTCGGCGCTGCCAGAAGCAGGAAGCACAGCTCCAAACGCCTTCAAAGTTCAGGCCTATTTTGAGATGTGGTTTGTTTTTAACCTCCTCCTCTCATTGCTTTTTCCCCGGACCATCCGGGAAGCTGCTACTTGCATGAAAGCAAACCTCTCCGCCAAGCCACCTGCCACCACAAAGAGCCCAATCCCCTGGGGTGACCACTGTCGTGCCCCCCCTCGAGCAGTACTGAAACGCTATCGCGGCCGCCACGGCTGCAGGCCGAGCTCGGCCCACCCTTCCCGTAAGCGCTCGCTAACTGCTGCGGTGTTTCTTAGAAAACTCACCGCAGAAAGGCCGAGCAGGTCCGGCGCGGGGCTGGGGCACCGATAGTCACGGCGTTTCCGCCTGTTGCTGATGATTTTGTCCTCGCTGGGTCTGTGCTGCGGGAGGGGAGTAGTGACGTTGTGTCCCCCTGGCAAGATCCTGCTGCTTGGGTGCTGTGTTGTCCTGCTGGGGCCACTGGCTGCATCCAAGGTGTGGGTGTTGGAAAAGGATCGGTGCGTGTTTGATCCCTGCACACTGGCTGTCCTGTGCAGTAATACCTTGGTGAGGCCAAGAGCCACCAGATTCATGTCCCAGACCTCTGCCACGGGGACAGGACCGTGACATGTGATGGGAGACCCCAGGGTGGGCAGCTGCCTGCTGCTTCCCTCCGTGGCGCTCATCACCGTCGCACCATGGCACGGAGACTGCACGCAGGGGCTGGAGGAAAGGGAAAGGCCTTCTCACGCTTCGTTTCTCCTTGGTGGGGGGATTTTCACTGCTCTTTGGGGCCATCAGCTACGACAGGAGAGGAGGAAGCCACAGGAGTTATGCAGAGGGATGTGATTCGGAGGCAGCATTGCTCTTCCACCTTCCTTTTGTGACTTTATTGCTCCCTGATGTCAGCAGGGGAAGTACCCGCAGTCCAGAAAGCAGAAAAACTGATGAAGCAGGACCAGGATGTGATTTCAGGCCATTTGACCTCCATTCTGGGTGCACTGGAGTCCCACGGATGACTGAGCACTTGCAAAGTGCCAGCACTCACCACACCTGTGGCTTCCTGTACACATCCATCCTCAGTTTAAGTGCTTGGCCATGCAGAAAGGACTGGACAGGGGAGCCTGGAGCCACAGCAAAAGGGACGTTTCTATTTTCCACCTTCATGAGGTGAGCAACAGCCACCTGTCTGACCCGGCTGGAAAAACACAGTTGAGCACCGAGGAGAAAGCCGCCCGGGGACCGTGGCCCAGCCTTGCCGCAGGGAGACAAAGAGCAGGAGACTCGGAGGTGGCATCTCACCCCACATCCCGTCGCAGGGAAAACATCCAGCTGCCCCCGAGGTGGTGTCTGGAACCCTTTGGCCCTTCTGGCACAGTGAGTCACAGGAGCTATTTTCGACACCTGCCTTAGGACGAGGTGAATTATCAGCAAACCAGGTGCCCCACGGCTCCGGCTCCCCAGTAATGAATCCTTGGGGAAGCCGGTCCCCGAGTGCTTTGCTGATGGCCTGTGTGGCAATAGCATTATCTCCACGGGGCATGTGGGGAAACAGAGGCACGGTGCTCCAACTCGCTGGAGATCTTTTGCGGTAGAGCTTGGGCTTCCCTGCCTTTCCCTGCCCTATCCTGCTGCGGGCTTGGGACCGCCCACAGAGGAGCTTCAAATTCCCACTGTCCCCACATCCCCAGGGGATTTTAGTCCTCCAGGAGCAGAAAGAAAAGCCCTGAACCCCTCTCAGCATGAACCTGGGGTGAAACTTGTCCTTTCTCAGATCTCTTCTGAAAATGCTCCCCCCTCGTGCTGTGACAGTGAGGGGGGGGACAGGTGCTGGTTTCAGGCACCTGGACCCCCCCTCGAGACGTGTTTTGGGGTTCACACCGACCTTCCCCGGAGCAGGAGCTGCATTAACCCCGCCTCCCTGACACACCGAAACTAAGAGTTGGCGGGGGTTTTTATGAGGAAAAAACACTTTATTCACCATTTAAAAAAAAAAA
>NW_010253938.1:0-21770 GCF_000690775.1 Eurypyga helias
GTTTGTGTGATTGTGTTCCTAAATTAGATGTGTGCCCAGCCCACTGTGATTCTGTTGGGCTGGAAATGGCAAAAGGGAAAAAGAAAAAGTGTTTATGGTGGCGTGTTGGTGCTGTGGGGTCAGTATCTCCTCCGAGGGGGAATGGCTGTGCCGTGTTCCTGAGTACAGCCCGCGGGTTGCTCCGACTGCCAGTCCTCTATGGGTGCTGTTCCCCCCTGTGAAGGGTGGCGATGGGAGCCTCTGCAGCCCCTCTGTATTTGGCACTGGAAGCACTGCTGTGCATCAAAAGGATCCCTTCCAAATTCAGCCAGGACGTCTCCCTTACCAGCTGCAGGCGGCGGGGGGAAGGTGCCAGGCAGTTTCTGCAGTTTCCGAGTGTTCAAACAGGTGAAAGTCTTTGAGGTCTGAAAATAAGAGGAGTGTCTCGCTCTCCCCCCGTTTCTCTGCTGTGTACTGTCTCCCAGAGAGAAGCTGATGTACGGAGTAACCAGACAAACCACAGCCTCGACGTGGCTGCCTCAGTCTGAACAATCTCAGCCACAGTTCAGCCTTGGCAATAGAAGGGGCGAGGGACAAGATGAACTGTCGTCAGAGCTGGGCAAGCTTGGCCCTGCTGAAAGACAGGCACAGCAACAGGGAGTTGTGTGCGCAGGCTGTTCTGTGCTCTGCATTCCTTGGGGGTAGCCCAGGGGGTTTGCGACAGCTCCTGCTCACATGGAATTTCCTACAGATCCTTTGCCTGCCCTGCAAGTACTGTCTGTGCTTTAAGGCACTGGCATCCTTAGTTCTTACAGCAACGTCTCAGCAGTGCAGAGGCCAAGAATCGGTGTGGGTCGGTCCCTTTGCACGTTCAAGCTGTCCGTTTTCTGGGGAAGTGGCATGGAGAGAGGGGGGTTTGGAAAAGGGCTCAGCCAGAGAAGTTTGTTAGCCAAAGCTATGGGTGACAAATCCCAAACGTGCCAGGTCCTGTAAAAGTGGAAAAACCCTGGGCATGGCAGAGACTGGTGTCTCGGCAAGGCAACAGTGCTGAGCCGAGCCCTGTGCTGGGATCCGTGCTGGCTGTGGGGGATGCTGCGGGAGGGGTGGATGGCTTTCTGCAGCGGGCCGGAGCAGCTCACTTGCTGACACTGGGTCAGTTTAATCCCCAGTTCCGCGTTGGCTGCCTGCTGGGAGGTGCAGTTTTGCAGGAGGATGGAGTCCCAGGTGCATCTGCCTGGAAAGCCTGCCTGGCTGGGGGCTGCAGTTTGGCAAAGGCAGCACAAGGACCAGTGTGGGGGTGCAGCTTGTGGCTCAGATTTGGGCACCAACAGGATATGCAGGCTCTGGGGTGTGGGCAGAGCAGGTGGGGCATTTCTAAAGGTTCCCTTTCAGCAAGGGAAACCGGACTTGGGTCCTAGAGTGGAAAAGAATTTAGTGCTCAGCCTACCTGTTGGGTTCCCCACTGCATGTTTCAGGGAACGACGCGGCTGTGTTTGCTGCAGCGGTGGTGTTGGGGACAGGAGCACCCCAGCTCTGCCCTGACCTCAGTGCTTGCTGTAGACCCTGGGGAAGAGGGGCTGCAGCAGTTCTACTGCTGGGAAAGTGCTGAGGTTTGTGTCTGCTCTGTCTGGCAGACTTTGCCAATCCCAGAAATCTGCCCGCAGGATTGCCAAGAAATAGCACAAACCCTCTTTGCTCCAATCCTCGTACCAACTGGGAAGCCGTCTGATTTAGTTTCAGAGCCAGCTTCAACCTTACGGGTTTTCTCTGTGTGTGTGTTACCCTTTTGCCTGGCATAACTGTCTAAGCACGTGTTTGGATTTGAATATCCAGCCAAAGGCAGATTCTAGTGCTGGCAAACTGAAATTCGTGACAGAGGACTGTGTTAAATTTTAAAAGAAAGCCATTAACTCCCGAGCCAGCCAGCTGAATGTGCAGTTTGCTGGAGACTAATAGAAATGCAGGTTAAGGTCAGTCCCCGGGGGTTTGAACGTTAAGAGGGAAGTTGGAAAGAGTTGGTACCTTGCTGTTGGGAGCCAGTAGAGAACGGGGCCATTGCACGCACCACCGTCTCTTCCCGGCTTGCAATTTAATTTGTAACTTCCTAGTACTGGAGCTCTGCTCCCTTGGGACATTGATATACTGTTTTTTTCCCCCCTCCTTTACAGTGGTGCCAAGGTCAAAGGCTCGTGGCAGCTAAGTCACAACTTGAGCAGAGGGCGCTGGTGCTCGGACGTTGCTGGAGAGAGCGACCGTCCCGCCTGGGAGTCATGGAGCAGCGGGGAGAGCCAGGGCTCACGCGTGAGTACTCAGATAATGTCTCTGCATCGTTTGCAGTGCTGCTGTCTCCTGGGTGAAGGGTGGATTATGGCTGTGCAGGTGCCTGGTTATCGCCACGGAACCAGACGCTGGCGCTTGGAGCAGATGAGGGACTGTATCTCCCACATGACCTCTGTGGGGTGTTGGAGATGCCTGGCTCCTTGTGGGATCCTGTTTGACCTCAGGGCTCTCTGGTAGAGCCTTGTGTTGTGGGATGGAGCAGACTTGATTCTGCTGGGTTTGAGATGTGTTTTGGAGCAGTTTTTGCAGACAGAGACCCTCAAGCTCTGTGGGAGGAGGGTGTGAGGGACTCCCATGGCCTTGGAGGCCCAGAGTCCCACAGAGACTCTTCTTTACCTTTTCTATTTTTTTTAATTTATTTTGAAAACCCCTGTCTAATTGGATTATTTTACCCGAACCTGTGAGACCGCCTGCTTTAGAGAGACAGTGCATTTTCTTAGTGTCCTGTTTGTCTTTCCTTTTGCTGCTTAAAAGCATTTTGCAGGACAGAGGTGGAGAGGGGAGGCTTTGTGTGAGCTTGGCGAGCTCCTAGGAGACAGGGTGGCATGCAGGACACCTCGCTGCGTGTGCTTGCTGCAGGCTTGGCAGTGCTGGGGAGGAGCACCACCAGCCGTGCTCTGGGTGGGGGGTGTGGGGAAGCAGGGAGGGCCGTGGCAAGGCTGTGCTGGTGCACGCTCGGTGTGCATTGACAGAGGTTCAGCGTACCCGAGTACGCAGTCGCCCTCCTTGGTGCTGCGTGTCCTGTGGGCTGAGATGTGCTGTGCTGCTCTTGGATAGCTGGGGTTGCTCTTCTCTGAAACATTCAATCCCAGGCTGTGGGTTTTTTTTCATGGACAAATAAATTTGCTGTGATAAAGGTTTAATTTTGATGGGTGGCAGGTGGAGGTCACTGGGAATGTCAGCAGATGGATTCAGCTGAATAAACGAGGGGAAGAGTTTTTGATAAGCCTGAAGGGAGGAACATTTTGAAGTGCCTTAGAAATTACCTTGTACCCCTGAGCAGTGCCCATCCCACCTGTGTGCTGGTTCCTGATTGTCCAGGACAGTGGGCACGCCGTTTACCTGTGTCTGTGGTGCACAGGCATCAGCTTCTGGGGGATATGGTGAGGGTGTTGGGGACAGTGGCAGGGTCCTTCCACCCTCCTGTCCAGGAGGTGACAGCAGCACTGAGTGTAATCCCAGGCAATCAAGGCCTCTGGTCTAGGGACCTCCATCTGTAATCTTGCTGTTAGTCACAGCTGTAAGAGAGGGGTTTTCAGCCTTTGTGAGGTTTCTCTGCAGACCCCAGGGCTGGGATGGGGAGGGGCCCCCAGACTCTCTCTGTGAGGAGGGAGGGAGAGCTCTTGTAATATTCTGTAATATAAATACATGTGACTCTGTACCTCTCCTGGGTTTGTTGCCAGTGCTGCGTGTGAAGGCAGGGGAGGAAGGACAGGGCATGAAGGTGAGGATGGGATGAAGGGGTTCATCCCCTCTGGGACTGTCTTGCATGGCAGCAGATGGGCTGGGATGCGTCAAAGGATGTGACACTTCAGTTTCAGCTCATTCCATTTGGGTGAGCTCTGATGTTGGTGAGCTCTGCTGGAGCCGAAGGCTTTGCTGCTGGGAAAAGCCAGACCTACTTTGCTGGCTGTACCCATGTTTATGGGGAGACCACAGAGCAGCCCATGGGGACGTGTTTCTAAATGCCAGAGTGCAAATATCTCCTTGGGCAGCTGGGACAGGGAGCTGCAGGATGTCGTGGCATAGACTGTGGTTGTCTCTTTGGAGAGCCAGTGTGTGGTGCAGGGATGTACTTCTGGCTGCTGGCAAAGGACCCATTTCCTCTCTGGGACTCTGTGTTCCCCCCATTGTATTTCTGGGTTTTGTCAACTGCATTAATCCCTACCTCCCACAAAGCAGCTCTGCCAGATGTGGGAAGCCGCGTACTTGTTATTGGCAGAGATGCTTTTATCACACAGCCCCAAGAGCTGGAGCAGCCTTTTCCCTCTTGTATCCACCAGACTCACTGGGAGCTTGCCGCTTCAAGTGCCTGAAGGAGAGACAGGGGCCAGCAGCACCAGCCTCCCCAGCTGCCCATGGGTTACTGGGTCCTGAGGGACTCAGGAGCTCGGGGCTGCAGGGTAGCACTGGGAGCTATGGAGCTACCAGGCAGCCAGAAGAGTTTAGTTGGTGACGCAGGCTTGCAGGATGTGGACCAGTGTCACCAGGCTGCATTTGCTGCTCCCCTCCTACACCTCTGACACTGTCAGCCTCACTGGGAAATGCCATCTGGGATCCATCTTTCCCTGTACTCAAATCCAGCAGTATTGTGAGAGAAGACAGATATGCTAAAGCTGCTGAGGAACCAGAGGTTGTGGGAGCTACTGGTGCTCTGGCTCTGCCTGTCCACAGGAGTTTCTACTTGTGGAAATGTCCTGCACTGCTTGTGCATCCCCTGCATTTTACTCAGGGCAGCAAAGGCCACTACGGTGCTAAACAAACAAGCAGCAATCAGAATGAATCACATCGTTGTCAGGAGTGGCCTCTACCCCACCCCAAGCTCTGGGTCCTGTGTGTGGAGAGAGGTGGAGGTGATGGGGGCAGAGCTGGAGCCTGCTGGGCTCCCGGGCGTTGCTGCTGCATGCTTGAGCCATGCCTGCAGCTCTCACGTGTGGTTGTGCCTGGTGCCTCTTCCCCTGGGCTGTGCAGTCCCCAGGGTGCAGGAGGCTCCAGCAATGCAGTGCCTGTGGGGATGGATCCAGGTGCTTCCCTGGGCAGGAGGGCGGCTCGCTCAGCCCTAGTGGACTCAGCTCTGGGCCCTTTTTGCTCCAGTGATCGCTAAGCAGCATCCTACAGCTCTCATCCCGGCTTGTGCCTCGCTGCGGCGCTGTGTGGAGAAAAGGGATAAGGAGGCACCTGGCCCCTTTCCACCACGGGACAGGAGCTTTGCCTGGGAGCCGCCAGCAGAAACTCCTGCCTGGCCTTCACAGGCTCTGAATGTCTTAGGAGGCAAGTAAAGCAGTGAGTGGCAATAGCTGATTCCTTGGCCAGGCGCCTTCTCAAGGCCCCTGTGGGTTGCCAAGGTTAGAGCAGAGCGCTGCGGGGGACAGGCAGCCCAGACAGAGCTGTGCGCTCTGGCTGGAGGCTTTGGAGACTGCTGGGCCATTATTTGCCTCTCCCCCAATGCCCAAAGGGGCTGTGATCTATGGCAGCGGTACAACAGGAGTCTGTTGGCAGTGATGGATCGGGCTGTCCAGAGAGCACCCTTCTTCCTTCCCTCCCTTGCTCGCTCCTTGTCCCTTATACAGGCTCTTCAGGAAGGACAGGCAGGGGAGATGTGGAGGGGGTGTCGCTCTCTGTGTCAGAGACCAACTGGAGCATGTGGAACTCCAATGGGGATGGATGAGGAGCTGACCGAGAGCTTATGGGTCAGGATTAAAGGGAGGGCAGGGCGCGGGGATATGATAGTGGGAGTTTGCTACAGGCCACCTGGCCAGGATGAGCGAGTGGATGAGGCCCTCTACAGACAGATAACAACAGCCTCATGTTCACAAACCCTGGTCCTCATGGGGGACTTCAACCACCCTGATATCTGTTGGAGGGACAGCACGGCAGGGCACAAGCAAGCCAGGCGATTCCTGGAATGCACTGAGGACAACTTCCTTCTCCGAGGGATAGAGGAGCCGACGAGGAGGGGTGCCATGCTGGACCTTGTTCTCACCAACAGGGAGGGGCTCAGTGCAGGAGATCTGGCAGTGTGGTATTCTGGGTGTTATCCCTGTCTTGCCTTGTCCTGGGCTATCCCAGAGCTATCTGCTTCCCACCCACGAATCCGTGCAGCTCTGCTCCCCACGGTGCAGGACCTCACAGGGACTGATTTCCAGCAGAGTGAAGAGTGGTCATCTTCTCTTTTCTCTGGCAGGGATGGGGCAGAATCCCCAGTTGCTGGAGCTGGAGTGTCTGCCTGCCCTGATGAAGGGGCAGTGCAAGGCTGTAGGATCCTCCCTACGGAAGCGGAGGGGACCACCGGGGAGCAGGAGGAAGATCAGCCATGCGCGAGTGAAGGGGAAAGGTAAGTGAGGAGGAGTGAGGGGCTGTGGGCCATCCAGGGGCTGAGCCCAGGCCAGGAGTGTGTGGAGGGTCATCCGTGGGAAGGTGTGGTGGCGGTATGTGTCCAGCCCCCTGGATTCTACAGGAGTTCTTGTCCTTTTTCATCCCAGAGAGGTCCCATATTTAGCGGGACCTGGGCTGGGAAGTGGAGGTGCCTGCGCAGCGCTGACAGAAGCCACTGGCAGCACGTCTGCTCAGCGCCTGTGCTGGGCTGCAGCCTTGTCTCTTCTGACCTTCACCTGTCAGGGCTGAGCTCTCCCGTTGCCCACCTCTGCTGGGGCAGCAGAACCTGTGAACTGTGACCTGTGAACTGGTCACTCTCACCCATATAACCCCTATGGGTCTGATCCAGGCTCACCACAAGCCCCTCCCCGCTGTCGTGGACCCCATAGCCTCACAGCAGTGCCACGGGGAACCGAACTCATTGAGTGTGGCATTTCCTGCAGCGTGGGGGGTGTGGGAGCAGGTCCACTCCGCTGGAGATCAGTCCTCCTGCGGTCCTGCACCGTGGGGAGCAGAGCTGCACGGATCTGTGGGTGAGAAGCAGAGAGCTGTGGGGTAACCCAGCCTTTGGGGCGGGGGTTTTCTCTCAGAAGCCATCTCCATCGTTCCTCAACACTCTGGAGAGTGCTCCGCTCTGGGTGCCTGCCGCTAAGCTGTGCCACAGCGTCCAGAGCTGGTGGGTGTAACGCCAGCTCCCAGGGGATGGGAAGGGCTGCTCTGGGGTCTTGCAGAGTGACCCCATGAACCTGGGGGGCTGCGTGCCTCTCTCCTTCTCACAGGAGAGCCAAGTAACCCATGCCTTGCCATCCCTCCCTTTCTGGGCTCGCCCCCACAGACCAATTCTCCTGCACGCTTACCTTGCCTGCAGTAATTTCCCCAAAGAGCTGAGTGCTGCTGTCCCGTGTTGTGCCGGCGGGACTGTTTCCCGAGCAGATGAGGGGGTGCTAGCAAGCCTGATGGCACTAGCAGTCACAGGAATTACAGCCCGGCACGCTGCGGAGGAGAAGAAACGTTGCAAGGCTTTCCCCTTTCCCCAGGAGCTCTTTCCTGGTGCATCAGCAGGGTGGCCGTGGGATGGTGCTGGTGTGGGTCTGGGCTCCACAGCTGGGGGCAGAGTGCTGCCCATGTCCTTGCATGTGGCTGCGGCGTGGGGCTCGGTCCTGTTTGCTCAGACAGGTGCGGTTCCTGTTCAAATCCGCGGGGCCAATGGGAGCCATGCCGTTCAAACGTGCGGCCGTTGGACGCGTGTCCCATGGAAACCCGGCTGCGTGTCACTGCCTGCTTAAACGCCTGCTTGGCTTTCCCAGGCTAGGCAGGGAGGGCTCCGATTACTGGCTAATTAGAGGTGTCCTGCCATGGAGCCCAGCAATGTCCACAGAGTCTCGCTCTGCACCCGCCATGCTGACCCCCTGGGAGCTTCTTTCTACCTCACCACGTTCGGTAAGCGTGGAGCCGGTGGCTCTGGGGAGCAGGGGGTGCACGCAGTGCCCGTGGGATGTGGCTGTGGCAGCACGGCTCAGGGAGCCCTGTGCAGTAGGAATGGGCTGGGGAGCTGCTCCCTGAAGGCATTAACGCTTGCTTCTGGCTCGCTGAGCCAGAATAATACATGGTTCCATTGAGCTGGTGAACGGGGGAGCACCCTGAAATTAAGCTGCAGCCACTGAGGCGTGCTGCTGCAGTCAGCCCGATGCCGAATACCCAGGTCATGTTGCCCCCAGGATGGACACGAGCTGGGGTTGCTGTGTAGGGACCCCATTAGGGCAGAGCCCCAGTTTCCGTCGTTGCTCCTTGTGGGTCTTTTTGTGGCTGCCTCAGTTTTGCTGCCTGGGCTTGAAGAAGCCCACGGGCAGTGGTGGCTTGGCTCTGCGGGCTGGAGTCAGCCCAGCGATGCGGGGCTACGAGCCCTGTATAGCCACTTGCCCTGCGGGCAGGTGAATTGGGCAACAAATATCGTGGCTGGTGCTTGTGGTGCGTGATGGCTTGTGAGCAGCTGTCTTAGCACCCAGCTTCCCTCTGCATGCTTTTTAAGCAGCAGTGAAGAGGCTGCAGGGGAGCAGAGGAATTATGTGTGTGGAGCAGGGCATCCCTTCCCTGGGCAGCCAGGGATGCTGTTCCTTCCCCCTTTTGGCTTGCAAGCATCAAACTGCTGAGGACAGCCTGGAAACCGAAATCGTCTTGTCTTTGTAGGACTTAGTGTGCCAAACGATGTGACTTTTGTGGCGCTTGTGGCTCTGTGATCAAGTCTGGGCCAAGCAGCATCTCTGCAGGTGCAGGTCCCTTTGCAGCTGGTCGTCACTGGTGAGATGTGGCGATGCCTGCTCTGAGCAGGAGACCCGTGGCAGGACGGGGCCAGCACTACCCTCTCCGTGTGGGGGACTGAGGAGAGGGTCCTCAAAAGGGTTGGTGCCAGCCTGTAGATGGTGATCTTGGGGTGCTCTGCCTTGTGCCCATGGGGACTTCCCACCCAGGTAGTTATCTGACCCTGCCTTCGTCTGGTAAGATTTCCCCCGGTGTGTTCACTGATGGTTCTTGGCTGTCCCAGCTAGGGCAAAACCTGCATTTTTCCTACAGTAAAACAAAAACGCATTTAAGCAGCAGAAACCCCAATTTTCCATTTGTCAGAAATCATCAGTAAGGAACAGATTTTCCTGCCTTCTAGGTCTGCTCCCAAAAGAAAACATTCACGTGTTCCCCTCCCTCAGCCTGTCAAACCTCTCTCATGGGTGGGAACCTATTTGATTACCATCTTGTGCTTGTTCATACCCGGTTTTGCCCTGTTCTCTCTGTGCCAGCTTTGTTTATCAGCTGGAACCGTCTCTCCTGGCCCTGTGGGGTCCAGATGGACAGGGCCTGGGCACCCTCTCTGCTGCAGCCCTGTGAGCCTGACTGAGCCCTCTGTGATGATGTGAGCACCCAGGAACTGTACATGGGTCCTGTTGTGAGATGACCTGTCTGCTTTTTTGTCTCCTTCTGGCCTTTCTCTGCACCTATTTCCATTTATATTAACCTTTATTGAACACAGGTGACCTGGACAAGCTGTGTCAGGGTTTCTCTGCTGAAAGTGTTCGTGCTGGGGTGTATCCAAAGATGTAAACCCAGGGGATGACGTTTCTCTGACCCTCTGCTCTTGGAGCGAGGTGGAAATACAGCCCAAGAACTTGCCTCGATGGGAATTGTGTTTCTGCCCACCCAGGTCTGGAGGAAGGTTATTGCTCTGTGCATCTGGGAAAAGGCAGCTGTTGTCCCTGAGCCAGTCTGTCCAAGTGCAGACGTTGGTACAGCAAATCCCCTCCACCAGCTCAGGCTGAATCGTATCTTTCTGACAGCAGCTTCTCTCTGATCCTGGCCCCATACAGGCACTGGAATTGCTACAAAGCCAGTGAGTGCTTCCCTGGCATGAGCAGGCTGGGACCCCTTTGGGGTCAGATCCTGGCTGGGGCATACTGGGGTGTGCAATTTGTCCCTTGATTTGCTTTGGAGACACTTGGGAGCAAATGCATGGAGAGAAATGCCGTCCCTTCCTCAGGGGAAGGAGAGGACCTTTCCCACCAATACACCCAAATCCTTTCTACTGGGGGCCAATTTGTGGTACTTCTGAAAAAGCCAAACTGCCCGTTTCCTCCCTGCTCTGCTGTCTCTGGGGCTGGTGTAGCCTGTGACACAGCGACCACCGTCCCTGCACCAGAAGTGGTGTACGAGTCCCTGCATAGTGGTGCACGAGGCCACGGTCCTGGCTGACGCGACCCCGCCGTGCAGCAGCCTTGGCCCCGTGTGCTGCCCTGGGAGCTGCGCGGCCCCAGCCCTCCCCGGCCCAGGGCTGGGCGTAGAACTGCCTCCCCCCAAATTACCCAGCACAAAAGCTTCCTTTCTCCTCCCTGGGCCCATTCATTCCTGGGCTGACTCCTCATCACGCTTGGTTAGACGGAGGCATTTGGCTTTGGTGTTGTAACGGTTGTTACGTGCGGAACAGTGAGAGGGTTCCCACAGCATCGGAGATCTGGAGATAGCAGAAGGGTTGAAGTCTTGGTCCAAAAGGCTGGGGTGGCATGAAGAAACTGGGGAACAATATTCTCACTGTTGTAAATCAGCATTAGCTTCAGTAGAGCGTTTACCCCACCTGATTTACCCCACTTGGCTCTCGTCTTTACTTTCTCCCCTTGCTCTCCCTTGCGCATGAAGACATTCATATCCACATGTGCACACACGTGTGCTCTGACACGCAGATGCACGCATGAGCACACGTGAGCTGGAGAGAGAATTGAAAATTTTCTGTCAATGTTTATTTTGAGTGAAAAATGAGATACGAGTTGGCTGGATTGTTTCAGGTTAAACAGTGCCATAAGGTAGCTCCACCTCTGCAAACCCCAGCCCTTGGGTGCGTCTCTTGCCCAATGAAATGTTGGTTTTTAATTGGAAAGATGTTTAGATGTCTGAAAATGATGTTTACAGGTTTTTGTTTGTTGTGTTTTGTAAGCTGGGAAGCAAGTGAAAATGGGATATTTTGCTTTGGACTAATTGAAACATTGTGCTAACGAAGCTTTCAATCTTTTCATTCTCTAAGAGCATTTGGAAATGTTTAGTTTTGGGATGGGTCCAGAACAATTGCACAGATTACAGACCCTGTATCGCCCCTAAAATCTGCACATGGTCTCCAGGCTGGCAGCTCCCTGGGAACCCCCTTGGGCAGGCGTTCTGAGGGGCAGAGCCCTTTGTGCCTGAGCTGGGGCTGGCAGCTTGCTCTGCACCCCAGCAGCATTTCCCCCAGACCCTGGCACATGCTGTTGTTGGCTGGGTCTTCGTGCCAGTCTCAGGACTGTGGATAGATTTTTAGGGTGATGTGTAGTCGCTAGTGCATGGGAAAGTGAGAGTGTAACTGTAAGTCAGCTGGCGGAGTGGAGCTGCTGCCCTGGGACCCGTGCCCTTGCTTGGCAGGGGTTTACACGTGTGGCTCTCCCAGGCGCTGACCTCCTGCGTGGAGTCTGTGACCAGCTGGGTTTTCAATGCTGGGAATCTGTTGCTGGCAGGCAGGTCCAGGCAGTGCTGGAAGCTGGATTTGGTTCTTGGCTCCAGTTCAGAGCGGGCCGTGAGCAGTGTATTCTGCAGCTGTGGATGCTGTGTGGGCTGTCGTGGGCAGTTGTGGCTGATGAGCAGTGTGTCTTCTACAGCCATGGACCTGTGTGGGCTGTGAGAAGTGTATTCGGATACTGTGGATGCTGTGTTTGCAGGTGGTGACTTTGATCAGCACCAGCCAAAGATGTGTTTGGGATGCTCCTTTGGTTGTTCTTTCTTGAGGAATAATGCTCCCATCTTGTCTGTCCACCTATGCAGAGGGGTTTCTGGATTCTGAGCAGTGTGGCTTCTACAGCCATGGACCTGTGTGGGCTGTGAGAAGTGTATTCGGATACTGTGGATGCTGTGTTTGCAGGTGGTGACTTTGATCAGCACCAGCCAAAGATGTGTTTGGGATGCTCCTTTGGTTGTTCTTTCTTGAGGAATAATGCTCCCATCTTGTCTGTCCACCTATGCAGAGGGGTTTCTGGATTCAAATGCCTATCTGAACTCCCCCAGCTTTTGTACTTGGGTTTCAGCTGACCCTGTCCCAAGCAGACAAGCTCATGAGCACAGAGGTTAGGTCTGCTCATGTAGCCAACACTGCCCGGGAGGACGCTCAGGCTGAGCTGGGTTACTCTGGTCGGCTGCCTGTGGAACCCTGGTCTGACACTCCCCTGGCTCCATGCCTCCCACCTCCTCACTCTGATCAGGTTCACCCTTCCTCTCCCACCTTAGGTAGCTTAAAAGGCACTGACGGGTAGGAATCTTGCCCACTGGGTTGTTGTCTTCATAGAATCACAGACTGGTTAGGGTTGGAAGGGACCTTAAAGATCATCCAGTTCCAACCCCCCTGCCATGGGCAGGGACACCTTCCACTAGACCAGGTTGCTCCAAGCCTCATCCCGCCTGGCCTTGGACACTCCCAGGGATGGGGCATCCACAGCTTCTCTGGGCAACCTGTCCCAGGGCCTCCTCACCCTCTCCATGAAGAACTTCTTCCTGATATCTAATCTAACCCTCCCCACTTTTAATTTAACCCCGTTACCCCTTGTCCTGTCACTACAGACGCTTGTAAAAAGTCCCCCCCAGCTTCCTTGTAGCCCCTTCAGGCACTGGAAAGCTGCAATGAGGTCTCCCCAGAGCCTCCTCTTCTCCAGGCTGAACAAGCCCAATTCTTGCAGCCTTTCAAGATAGCAGAGGTGCTCCAGCCCTCTGAGCATCTCCGTGGCCTCCTCTGGACTCGCTCCAACTGGTCAATGTCCTTCTGATGTTGAGGTCTTGTCCATGGGTGCTGCAGGGGTCGCTCAGTGAGCTCTTACTGCTGTGTCAGTGCATGTGGGTGAAGGCTCCTCAGCAAGGGCTGCCTGTGGAGTGCGTTAAGTCCTCCTTTAACAAATCAGATCAATCTCTTGCTCTCAGGTGCTCCAGGCACTTTGGACTCTTTCTCTTCTATTTTATTCTCCCCCTTGTTGAGGGGCACAGATGGATGCCTCCGTGCTCTTAAGATCTGCTCTGTTTGCCTGTTAATGGCTTTGGTCCTTTGTGCTCCTCGCCCTGCTCACGGTAACGATGCAGGGACCCTGCAAGGCTGGCAGTGGGGAGCTGGGCACCTGGGCAGGCAGGTCCTGCTTCTAGGTTGGTGGCCGGCTGTGGGTAAGCTGGTGCATCATGAGCCCGGGGATCTCCACCCAGACCTTCTCCACAGCCGCATTTCTTTCGCGTAGCTCCTTGGGGCTCCCCCATACTGCCACCCCCTCAGAAGCTCCCGGTGCTGTTGTGCAGGGAGGCAGGCACTTCCCCGGAGGTGCAGCATCACCGGGAGCCAGGGGTCCCACCCGGTCCGAGCCCTCCCCAGCCCTGCAGCAGCGGGATTGCAGGGTGGTGGATCACTGCTCTTCCTTGGGGGCTGGCTGCTCTGGCTTTCTTGGCCACCTGACTGTCACCCGGTGTCAAAACACATGACTGAAACCATTCCTGTTTAATCCTAAATTAAAGCAAGTATTGACTCCTGAGTTTAGGAGATGACCTGTCTGCTCACCAGTCTGTACTGTCTGGGATCCCTAGGAAACACAGGAGGCTGCAGTGTGGGTGCTCTTGTGCTTCAATTCCCGGGGGCTGGGTTTGTGCTGTGAGCCGTGCTGCATTAACCTGTGTTGCTGCATATCTCTACTCGATGTTGCCGGTGATAACAAACTGTTGCTGGATGTGACATTCGGTGAAGGGGTTTCTAAGGCCTTCCCATTTCCCCAAACCCACTCTGGATGGATGAGGCATGCAGCAGGGCAAGCAGGGGGGAGGTGGGTGGAGCGAGGTCCCATGGCAGTGAATGGACAAAGGCGGGTTGGTGCCATGGCCCAGGCTCTCCCCCAGGGCCAGCCTTGGCTGACTCTGTGCTGGCAGGTTCCTGCCACCAAAGGCACTGGTTGTCCCTGGCCTTCGTCCAGGTCATCTGCAGCTTGGCCCACTGTCACCTTCTGCAGGGGTGACAGCCCCTTGCCCATACAGAAGCTCAGGGGAGAGGCGAAGGGGAAGTTGAATCTGGGCTGGGGGGAGGATTTGAGCACACTGCATCCCTCTGTTAACTGAGGGCTAATTCATCCCATGGTGTTTCATCTTGGTGCTCCCACTTCTGCCATGGGCTCGTGCCTTCTCCTGCTGGAGTTTACTGTGTGCTAATAAATCAGCATTCAGGTTTTCCTGGAATGGTTTTGCACCTGGCGCTGTAAGACTTTTTTGGTAGCAGATGATGTTTCCTCTCCCCTCTTTCCCCTTGGCTCGTTGAGCCATGCCCCATCCCAGGGGTGGGGAAGCAGGGTGGGTTTGGCCCAGGCTCAGGGCTGTGGGGTCCTGGCACTGCTGAGTGCTGGGGGCAGTGTGGGTGCCCTGCCTCCTTCACTTTCTCTCCTCTCTCTCCCCTAGGCCAGCTGAAGCTGTCCATTGAGGTGCAGGGCCGGCTCTTGGTGCTGCACGGTGAGTATCTCCCTGGGGCGCCTGGCGAGGTGGCCCCAGAGCCGTGGGGGGCTGGTGGGGGAGCAGCACTTCCGTGCCCTTTTGTCAAGCTCTTTGGAACTTCACAGAAGCTGTTGGGAATAACTCTGTGATAGAGTGGTACGACTGAGGGCTCTTTGATTTAGAGGCCAAACAGAAATTTCTTGAGACCTTCATTTCTAGGCAACCACAGCGTGTTTTGCATCCACTTGTATACATTTTTTTTATTTAGCTCCTTGTGTAGACAAGAAAAGACAAAATTTGCAAAAGAAAATCTGAAATGCTTTATCTCCTCTGAAACATCTTTTACATTGGCTAAAACCCTTTGCCAGGTTTGCCACGATTTCCAAATGGTTCAGCTACCTTCAGGCGTCACATTTTTGTAACACCAGAAGTACAACGGAAGTACTTCACCTGGCCCAGGCTGGGGTTGTCCCTCACACCAGGGCATGTCCCACTGGGGACAAGAGGTGCTCTTTCTCTGGGGACTCAGACCTGGCCACCACTGCTGGGTGAGGCTGCAGGAAAGTGATGCAGCACCTGGGAATGTGGGTCCCTTGCAGCCATGAGGCAGGTCCCAAGGAAATAGCGCTGCAGCTTTATTGGCCTGTATGAGAAAGGCCAGTGTGACAGAACTAGACCTTTTCTTTAGGCTAAACCTGTCTGGAGACACTGGGGGGGGGGCCCTTAAGATTGCTCCTGCAGTGAAGGGGATGTTTGGGTCTCCTGGCACTGAGCTCTTCCTGCCACGGTCTCATTAGGGCTCTGTGATAGGTAAATGGTTAAAAAATCAAGGAAAAACCAGGAGTTTGAAATGTCAGAGTAAAACTTCCCTCCTTGTGAACAGAGCTGTCTCGTTGCTGCCCTGGATTTGGGCTCTGGAGGGTGAAAGGAAAGCAAGGCCCTGGGAGTCCCAGTGTTACTGGGGCTGGGTGAAAGTGCCCCCATCCCAGAGACGCGTGGCAGGGCAGGAGGTATAGAAAAGACTTTATCCTGAACAACATCCCACCTTCCAGCCCAGCCTCCCTCCCTGGTTGTATTGAAAAGGGGGCAGGGGGTGGCCGAGCCTGGTGAGCTGTGGGACCAGCCGTGCAGCCCCTCTTCTCCCCTCAGCAGCCATGAGAGCTGCTGCCCTTTTCCCGCTGTGCAAACTTTGTAAAAAAGACAACAGCAGGAAAACGTGGGGGTTGCTTTTGGCTCCCTCCAAGCTGTGTGTGTTTCTGAGGGTCTGGCACAGGCCTTACCCCAAATCCCTCCATTTGGAGCAGCCCCAGCATTAGCTGACTGCAAGTCACTGTCTTGTTCTGCTGCCACCCCCAAAAGTGGGGCTGGGAAGAGGGAAACGGTCCAGCAAAGAGGCAAGGGTCACTCAAGTCTGGGCCCTGACCCCCTGCGACGTGTGCTGGATGTTCTGGGTAGTCACTGTGAGCAGGAGAAGGCTGGCTGAAGTCGGGTGATCCGTCTCACTTTTTCATTTTCCACCCCAACACCTTTTGACCCAAAGCAGGTCTGGCTGGAGCCTGTCGTGGGGGAACCTTGCCAACTGCTTCATGTTGTACCTGAGGGTCTGGCAGAGCCCCTTTCCCCTTGTGCACTGAGGTTTCTGTCACACTGAGGATGTTTTTTAGGAGCACCTATCTGTCTCTGACAAAGGCGAAGTCACCACTGCCTTGCTGGGCATGTTAAGACTGAGCTTAGCCTCGCTCCGACAGCCCATCCCAGGGTGTCCGGCCTCTGCTGCACAGCCGCAGCCTCCAGTCACTGGGAAACACTCTGTTCCCAACTGTCGGCAGCGGCGCGATGCTGAGTGCCTTCTGGCGGGGCTGCCATCAGGATGCAGCCGTTGATATTTAACTTGATGATACAGTTGGCTCTGGGGCAGGGAGCCCAGAACGATGTGAAGTCAGGCAAACGAAATGCAATTTGCCATCCGGAAGCTGAACTGCATCTGCTGCCAACCTCACCCACAGACACTTGTATTTACAGCGTGGTTATGTTAAAGAAAAAATACAATAAACCCCTTCACCTGGTTGTGGGAGCCCAGTGAGACCAGGCTGCTTGGGGGTGTGTGTGCAGGATCCTTGGGGTAGGAGGCAGGTTTGGCCCCATGAGGACGCAGAGCACTGCAGCGTATGATGATGCCTTCCCTGCAGATCTGAGGCTTGACTGTTTCGTTTCCTTTCCAGTCATGGAAGCAAAAGGTCTGATGGGCAAGGAGTGCCGGACATGCGACTCCTATGTGAAGGTGAGTTCTCCTGGGGCTTTGCTTTGGGACCTTTGTCTTTCTTGGGGTTTTGGGGTTGGCTCTTCCAAGCATGCTCCGGGCTGCCTGTTCCTTCCCTTTCCTCTTCTGTCCTGCTTTGGCTGAGTACCCACAGTGTGCAGGGCAGGTCTCTTGCCCAGTGCTGGAGGGCTCACTGGTTTTCTTGGCACAGTGTCTGCATAGAGGCAGAAAAGCAGGGTCCTGCTAAAGGCTGTGTCAGCCATTCATTGCAGGAGCATCCCTCTGCGTGCCCAGGGGCTGGTGGGGATAAGTGTGTGGCCAGCACAGTGTGGTTCCGGGCTCTCCCAGAGGTTACCTTGGCAGGCTGCTCCCACCATGGTGTGCTCAGTGCAGGAAGCATCTCCCCTACAAGGGGGCTGCAAGTCAGAGACCAGCCAGCAACATTTGTAGACATCAGTCCTTGATTTTTCTGCTCTTTTTCTCCCTCCCCTGCCCTGAGGAGTTTTGTAACGGAATTACTTGACATGCATAGGATAAAGTGATCTAAACCACCCGTTAGCACAGGCTCAGCTGGATCTTTGAGGCTCAGCCATCCATAAAAGTGGCTGTGCCGGTCTCCTGCTGCCACAGCGGCAGAGCTGGCAGCTATGCCAGTGCTTGCTTTGGGAGTGCTAACACGCTGCTTGTTTTCCTCTGTAAAGATGTCGATTGTGCCAGACACTGACTGGAAAAGCAGGCAAAAGACGAAGACTGTGCCGGACAGCAAAAATCCTGTCTTCCATGAGCACTTTCTTTTGTGAGTATGGCAGGGCAGAGATCACAGCAGCACTGTGGTCACACTGAGCAGTGGGGGACCCACGTGGCTCCTGTCCTGGGGCACCCTCTCGAAGCATTTGCCTTGGCGTTATGATCAGTAATAAACACGCATCATGCATGAGCAGGTCTGCTGCTGAGATGAGAAGTGACAGACATTGTTCTGCTGTTTTTTTTTATAGCTGAAAAGCCTTGAACTTTTGGGCAGAGCTCTGTGGAGGCTCACAAAGCTGTCAGCACACGGCGTGGCAGCAGCGCTCCCACACAGTTGGACTTTCTTGCTGGGCAGGAGTTGGGCAAACACACTCAATTTCCTAAATCTTGTGCCTGCAGTAATATGGGCATCGGTATGAATGAGGAAGGTAAAAGGATTTCCTATAGCTACAGCATGTCTCTGCATGGAAAAGGAGCTGTATGCCTCGTTGTGTTTCGTAAGAGGTTGTCATTGCTAGCTAACCAGTCTGTGTCAGACCTGTCCCCATGCAGCATTTAATTTGGCACAGCATGGTTGTTTCAGAGCATGAATTGTGGCTTGTTCCTTGCATTTACCCTTTGATGTGGGATGTGTGTCTTTCTGCAAGATTATTTTTCCCCTTATACCACCTGAGCGGTGTCCCCAGTGCCTGCCCAGGAGATGTCACATCCCTTTGCAGTTGGCTGTCAGGAACGAGTGGATTAGTGCAACGGTGGCTCGTTTGGGGAGGTTGCCGTTTGGGGTGATGCTGCAGTACTATATGCAGAGGATGGAGGAGAAGACGTGGCTCTGAGGAGGGTGAGGAGTCTCCAGCTGCAAGGGCAGCCCTTGCCAAGTGCTCCTGGGGAAGATTGGTGCTCACGGGCCTTCCTCTGTCTTGTTACAGCCCAGTGCAAGAGGAGGATGAGCAGAAATGTCTCCTGGTCACAGTCTGGAACCGAGAGAGGAATTCCAGGTAAGGGGCTGCCAGCCTGCCGGACGCCGTGTTCCAAGAGGGGCTGGCGCAGCAGCGAACCTGCCATCTGCTCTGGCCACCGACACGAGCTCCTCCAGCTCCCCAGGCCTCCAGGGCTGCCCCCAGCGTCAAGGCTGCCCCACACGAAGGCTGTGGCCCAGTGAGGCTGGGACTGGAACCTGCTGGTGGGGTGCCCCAGCCAGGGCCATGCTCTCAGGCAGCCCGTGCTGGTGAGCACTGCGCCACGGGCAGGCTGGTGGAGGGGACATCCTGCCTGTGCTGCTCTCTGTTGGCATTGCTGCTGCTTGGTAGCCATCAGCCAGAGCACTGTTAAACTCCTGCAGCCACTCCTGCCTACACTGCTGGCTAAAGCCCAGTGGGGCTGGAGCCTGCCTCTGGGCTGTGACCTTCCCTACCTCTGGGGCCAGTGCAGCAAGGAGGGCAGCAAGGGGTCTGGCACCTCACAGGCTGTGCTGCATGCCCGGTCAAGTGGCATCTGCTTCCCTCAGCCAAGCTCCTGCCAGCATCAGGTAGGCTGGAGGTGACCAGGATGCTTCAGCCCAGCTCCTCCTTGCCCATGCTGCAGCTGAGCCATGTGGTTGCACCATGCTTGCCCAAAGCATGGAGAGGGAGGCACGTCCGGGGCGCTGCCTGGCTCCCGGCATGGGCAGGGATGTCTGCCGGGTCTCCGCAAAGGGGAGCGTGTGGGGAGCCGGTCCCCAGGGACTCTTCAATAAGCATATGCTGATGGTCTCCGTCTCTCCCGCAGACAGAGCGAACTGATCGGCTGCATGAGCTTTGGTGTGAAGTCCCTCCTGACTCTGGACAAGGTACCTCCGTGCCCGAGCGCAGCGCGTGGGACTGGGGTCTTACTCTCATGGGTGGGTGGATGTAATGCACGCTTGAGGCCGGAGCAGGCTTCTTCCACTGTGGGACAAAGATGCTCCGAAGGTGTCCAGAGAGTTCCCTGGTCCCATTCCCAGTATGGATGACAGCTGTGAGACTGTTGGTGTGACTGCTGGAAGCAGGGATGGGGAGGCTGTTAGAGCAGGGATCCTAGGACAGGGACTGTCACTCCTGTCTGCAGGGACACAGAGCAGCAGCAATTGGGGGTGCAGAGAGGAGGCCGCAGCGAGCGCTGCCTCTCCTGCTCGCAGCAGGGCTGTCCGAGGGACAGGAGAGGGGGCCAGCCTCGCTCAGCCTGCCGGTGTGTCACAACCCATGCGTGGGTGTGATGGTGGGGACACGATCCTCCGAGGAGCTTCACCAGCTGAGGAGGTGGTGTGGAGAGGACAGACGCAGAGGTCTCGGGCTGCTGTGGCAGCGGTGCTGCCAGGCTGGCTCTGTGCCAGAATCCATGTCCCCACTACTGCAGATCTGGTCACAATGCTGCTGCCCCAGCCTGGCTGCTGCTTGGTAATACAGCTTTCACATCTACTGGGTTTGCCTTCCTAAAGAAGCCTGCAAGGCTTCTGCTGCCAGAGACTGCTGCTGATCCATGGAAAATTGGGAATGTTTCATCCTGGCTGACAGTGGAAAAGAGGAGGCTCTGGGGAGACCTTATTGCAGCCTTTCAGTACCTGAAGGGGCTACAAAGAGGCTGGGGGGGACTTTTTACAAGAGCCTGTAGTGACAGGACAAGGGGGAACAGGTTTAAATTGAAAATGGGGAGGGTTAGATTAGATATCAGGAAGAAGTTCTTCCCGGAGAGGGTGGTGAGGCACTGGCACAGGTTGCCCAGAGAAGCTGTGGATGCCCCGCCCTGGAAGTGTCCAAGGCCAGGCGGGATGAGGCTTGGAGCAACCTGGTCTAGTGGAAGGTGTCCCTGCCCATGGCAGGGGATTGGAACTGGATGGTCTTTAAGGTCCCTTCCAACCCAAACCATTCTGTGATTCTAAGATTTCATCTCTGGACAGCCCAGGTCTGGTGCCAGCACATCAGAGTATCTCAGCAAGCTGGAAGGGGTTTGTGAAAGTGATAGTACATCACCTGAGGTGTGGAGGTTTACTCCCTAGCAAAGAGGTTAAAAAAGAGCTCTTTGTGGCAATGACCTGAAAAGAGGGGAAGAGGCAGCCTGAGAGTGGCCTTCTCTGGAATTTGGACAAGTGAGATGCAGCTTTTTTTCTAACAGTGAAGCTAATGAGGCAGAGCAGCTCACCCCAGGAAGAACCTCTGCTCTGGTCATATTTGGCCTCCCCAAAGATGTCCCCTCTTTGTCAGATTTTGGCAGTGAGTTTCACAAGGTGTCACTGCATGCAGATAGGAGGGGGGGTCCATGTGAAACGACCGCCCACATACACCATCCTACTCTCATGGGTGCTGAGGCATGTGGTCCAACTGGCACCTCAGCTGGGGCTGAGACAAGCTGACCCTGTTCCCTGGGCTCTGCATGATGCTGCTGGAATATCCCTCCCTCTCTGCAGTTTCCTCATCGTGCATTTAACCCACTCATTTTTAAATGACCCCTTCCTCTGGGAACATGGTTCTTGCATCCCCTCCCAACTCCTGGGCCTGGGCCAGGGTGGTTGGTCCCTCTGGCTTCTGCCTCTGTCTGGGGAGCAACAGAAGACAGTGGTGGCTACCTGGCAGAGGTGAGGGATTGCCAAGGTCAGCTCTGTCCTCTTGGCTGCCCTGGCCAAAGGCCACGTGGGTATGGGAGCTCTGCTGAGGAGCATCCATCACGGCTGAGGCTGGTTTGGGCACCCTCCTCTGCTGATAAGGCTGGGGCTGTGCTCCCTGCGAGACTGCCAGCTGCTGCACGCTCCATATGGACAGTTTTACTGGAGACTGACTGTTTTTCTGTACTTTGTCTTTCTCTAAAAACTTAGAAGACTGTAACTTCAGTGATGCTTGGTCCTTTCTTGCAGGGGGGGGGATGGCGTTTTAGCTGTTGCTGTATCCTAAGAGAAGGACCCCAGGCTGTGCCTCTGTGCGAGCACGGCTGGGCAGCCCCTCTGTACTGGCCTGGGGCAGCTCCTGCAGTGGGGTCCCTCTGGGGCTATGGCCTACCAGACAGAGTTAAACAGGGCGAGTGTCTGCCCCTGCATCCACAGCTTCTTTCCTCCCATCCAGGAGGTCAGCGGCTGGTACTACCTCCTTGGGGAGGACCTGGGCAGAACCAAGCACCTGAAGGTGGCCATGCAGCGGCTGAAGCAGAGCAGAGGTGCGTCTCCCCACCGGGATGTCCCGGGCAGTGTTGGCAAGATTTGGAAGAGGAGTCAGCCTCAGTCTGTCCCTGCACTGGCACGGACTGACCCCGTGGCACCTATGTTCCCATGAGCACTTCTCAGATGCTCAGTGGGTGCCAAGATCCTGAAAGACTGGTGTGGGGGAGATCCTGCCTGGTTCAG